>NW_011889186.1:258705-266302 GCF_000151845.1 Pteropus vampyrus
CCCCCCACCCTGCAGCTCCCAGACCAGGGCTCAGCCAGAGCCTGAGGGGTCCAGCCATTCCAGGGCCCCCTGGCTTCCCTTGGGCCTTAGGCTGACTCCTCCCCAAGGTCACTGGGCAACAGGGCTGGAATTTGAACCTGGAGCGGGTCCCTGTGCCCTCCCTGCCCTACTGGGGCCTCCTCCCCTTCCGCTGCGTGACTGGGCACCGTGCTGGCCCTCCTTTTGTACCCGGAAAATAACCGCAGTAAAACCAAAGTGCAGCCTGGGCCCCGGGGCCCCGGGGTTGCGTGACCCCTGCCCCTGCCCCAGTCAGCTGGAGGGAAGCCTCAGCCCCACACACAGTGCGCCTGCAGGTGCTCCCTCGCCCAGGCACCAATGCCTGCTCCCCGCTGGCCTTGATGTCCCCCCACAAGGAGCTGAAGGCCACCGGTTCCCAGCCTAGGCTCCGCAAGGGGAGGGGCCCCATGTCACAGCCTGTGTGTGTCTGTGTGTGCCCGCAGGGCTGGGTTTCCCCCAGGTGTGTGTGTACCTGGACACACGTGCCCAGCGCCTTTGGCTCAGCCGCCAGGAATCCCATTAAGCAAACACTCGGGCTCACCCACTGAGGTCATGAGCATTCCGGACATTCTCCACGCACAGGTGGACCGAGGAATCTGGCCAAGCCCTCACCCTGACCCTCCCCGGAAAGCCAGGCCCCTTGGTGGCAGGTGGGAGGGGGTGGCCTGAGGCCCCCCAGGCCCCTCACACCTCCTGGGAGCCCTCCCTGCAGGTGGAGCCTGTTCAGACCGGAATATCCGGAGCCACTCCCTGCTCTGGTTGCCAGCACCCTTGGTTGTGAACCCTGACCCCTGACCCCTGACCCAGGGCAGACCCCAAACACCAAATTGCTTGCTGGCGACATTTGACAGGTGGACGGTGTGGGCCCAGAGATCCCCGTGGGGCGCAGAGCTCGCAGGACATGTCGGCCTGGCCCAGGGGTGCCAGGCTCCACTATGGCCCAGTCAGGGTTCCCCCGGGACTTCGCCCCGGGCTCTGGCCCCAGTCCCCCGGCTCCAGCCTCGTCCTGTGTGGCCGCCCTCTCCCGTCTCAGGGCCTTCGAATGTGCCACCCCCTCTACTTGAAGGCGCTTCTTCCCCCGACCCCCCTGCAGAGCCCCACCCCCGACAGCCTCTGGGAGTGGGACCCCTCTGCTGCCCCATCCTAGGAGGCCCTGTGGAGGACCGAGGGTGTGGGTGAGATGGAGCCGAGGTGTGGCCAGCTGTGACATAGGACAGGAGGGTGCTGGGGTGCCTGGGAACTTGGCCAGGCCTCAGGGCTGCAGCCCCTGGGTCTGGGTGGGGGAGGGGGAGACCCAGGCCTAAGGAGGTGTCAGCTCCACTGTCTGTCCACTCAGGTGTGGGCCAGGCACTGGGCCCTGGACCCAGGCCCCACGGATATCTGCCCTCCACCGCCAGCCACCAGCAAGGACACCATGAGCCAGTCTGTGAGCTGCTGCCCGGGAGCTGCCAAGTGAGCCCCCACCCCACCAGCTCGCCCTCCCACCCCCACCCCCCGAGCAATCCCCAGGGAGAGGTGCAGCGTGGGCCCCACCCTCACCAGCCGCTCCCCGCAGTGGCAGCCTGGGCCGGGCTGACAGCGTGGCCAAGATGAGCGCCAAGGACCTGTTTGGTGAGTGAGGTTTGAGGAGGAAGGGTCTCGCCCCCCTAGAACTGTTCTGGGCCCCCACCAGGAGAGATGCAGGTCGGCCCTGGGCACCCAGGGGAGGCCCCTGGCCCCTACTCCACCTGGCTACTTGGGCCATCCCCAGAGCGCCAGCCAGCGGAGCGCCCCGTGCACGGGACGGGGCCACGGGGAGGGGAGAGGCCCCCTGCTGGCGGTTCGGGTGCACTGGTATCAATGTCAGCACAGCCCCGCTGCTCGCTGCAACCCGACCCCAGGGGCCCAGTGCCAGGTGTGTCTGCTCCCCGAGCTCTGCCCCAGCCCCAGGCTCGCCAGCTCACTGTGCCTGTGGACAGGGTGCCAGTCCGGAAAGCAGGGGACCCCAAGGAGGGTGGGGATGTCAGCTGGCAGTTAGCAGGGTGGGGGGAAGCCAGCCACTCACTGCAGAGGGCGGGCCTGCACCCCCACCACGGCGGACCCCCAGTCGGTATGCCTCCTCAGGCTGAGTGGGCGTCCTGGGCACGGAAGGAGGTCTGCGTTCTGCTGGAGGCTTGAGGCCTTCCTGGTGGCCACAAGGGGCCACAGAGCAGCAGCCTTCACCTCCACTCAATCCTCCTGTGGCCCAGCCCGGGGCCCAGGCCCGTGGATGGGGGGCTGCGGGGCCCACCCTCAGGAGCAAATGACTGGCATGTCCCCATCCAGAACAGAGGAAGAAGTACTCCAACTCCAATGTCATCATGCACGAGACGTCCCAGTACCATGTCCAGGTGAGGCGGCCCCCAGGAGCACCCTCCCCACACAGCTCGCCGTACCCGGGGCGCCGGGCCCCCTGGGAGGGGCACTGAGGTGCGGGGAGGAGTTGTCAGCCCAGGTCCTGACACCCGCAGCGGTCGGCCAGAGCCAGGGACTGCCCCACATGCACCTCCCTGGGGCTCCGCCACCTTGGGGGCCTCCTTCTGGTCCTGGGGAGCTCGCAGTCGTGGGGCCACAGGGAACACAGGCCAGGGACAGGAGGTGCGGGTGGCCAACACAGGCCAGGAGTGGATAAGACCTGGGTGCTGCCTGGCGCCCTCAGATGGAGAGACCCAGTGGGGTGGAAACTGCCACCCTGGCCCCCAAACAAGGAGCTGGACCCCGAGGAAGAAGGTGGGACACAGGCCGCTTTCTCAGGCTGCTTTCTCAGGCTCCTGCGGGGGAGGGCCTCGGGCCTCGGGCCTCGGGCCTCAGGCCGGCGCCAACCAATCCCAGGAGCCGAGCGCGGCAGCGGCCGGGCCAGTGGGCTGGGCAGGGCTTCCTCCTTCTTCCTTTCACGCTGGGGACTCGGGGAGGCTGTTTCCCAAATGACCTTCCTGCTCCTGGCAGCTGGCTGCATTTCTGGTTCCTGGTCATTGTCCAAGCTTGCAGGACAACAGGGCTAGGAATGACAGAGGAGAGAGGAAGGTGGGGGACCCTGATCAGGAAAGTAGGGAGGCCCTGGAATAAGAACGGGGGACCCTGATCAGGAAGGTGGGGAGACCCTGCTCAGGGAGGTGGGGGGCCTGGACTAAGAAGGTGGGGGGCCTGCTCCAGGGAGGACCGGGGGCTCTGGATCAAGAAGACACGGACTTCTGCCCCCAGAGGTCAGGCAAACCCCTGCTTTCTGAGCCTCGGTCTGCTCGTCCACACAGTCGGCCCACGGAGGCACGGAGAGTCCCTTAGGCTCTTGAACTGGGCTATGTTGGGTGACCAGCCCTCCCTGCCGGCCTGCGCAGGCGGAGGCCACTCTGTGCTGCCAGGCTGGTGACCGCTGCTGGCGCAGTGTCCAAGGTCAGGGCACAGACGGTGGATAGGCCAGCCTTGTCCCTTTCCTCAGGCAGCCCTGACACGTCTTTGGGGGGACTTTGCCTTCTTAATGAGGAACCACCTGTGCCACTGAGGCCTCCCCACCCTTCTCCTGGACTTTGATCCAAACTGGCGTGGGAAGGGACCCCAGCCCACAGGCACCTCTTCAGCCGTCTCAGCAGCCAGCAAGGTTGTGTCCACGTCCCCAGCCAAGGAAACTGAGGCCCAGAGAGAGGGCGAGAAGCGGGGGCGAGAGCAGCCCCACCCTGGCGACGGGGGCCCCTGCGACCCTGGGGGGGCCACTGCGACCCCGGGGGGGCCACTGCGACGCCGGGGGGGGCACTGCGACCCCAGGGGCTTTCTTTTTTTCATTCTTTTTCTAAATTAGCACATTGGCACTGTGGGCGGGGGGGTGCGGTTGTTATAGGTTCGTGTTGCCAGCACCACGAATGGAGCTGTTGGGGACACAGAGGAGCCCATCACCCCAAAACTGCCCACTGCTGACCCTGCGTGGTCGCGGCCTTGCCCCTGCCGCCTCGGGGTGTGCTGCCGCCCCGAGTCTTCTTGAGTGGAACCGTACAGCTTGTAACCCCCCTCGCTCTGCTTCGGAGACTCATTCGAGGCAGCACATCTGTGGAGCGAGACGCCTCGCACGCGAGGCTGTGGGGCCCCTCGGTGTGGCCCCACTTCTGTCCACACGCACAGGCACGCGCGCGGCCTGGACGGCGGGGTCCTGCTCCCACCGGCCAGGCGTGCGGGCCACAAGCGTCTTCTCCCAGTGTGGCTTGGCAGTCCACGTGCGCGGCTGTCTTTTGATGAGCGGAAGTATTTAATTTTGATGGCATCCAGCCATGTCCATTTTTCCATGTATATAGTTGGGGCTTTTCGCTGTTGTCATTGCTTGGCCCAGGGCTCTGAAGATCGATTCCTGTGTTTTCTTCCAGATGCTTTATAGTTTATAGTTGGTCCATTCCGAATTCATTTCGGGGTATGGCGTGAACTCAAGCCTGATTTCTTCCCCGTAGGGATGTGGGGATCTATTAAAAAGACGTTCTTTCCCCCCACCAAATTGCTTTGGAGCCTTTGTGAGAACCCATCTCCCGGGCATGGGGGGTCTGCCGCTGGGCTCCGTCTCACACGTTTTCACTCCCTGTAGCTTGATTGTCCATCTCGAAATCAGACGATGTGAGTCCCTCTGCTGTGTTCTTTTTCTTCAAGACGTTCCAAGCTATTCTCAGTTCTTTAGCCTTGAGTTTATATCATCGGATGGAACGGTCCGGTTCCACCCCAAGAAAAGTCTGCTAGAATTTCCACTGGCACCGAGCCCAACCTGTGGGTGGGGTTCGGGCGTTGAGTCCCTCTGACCCCGCCCACGTGTCCCTGCCCCGCCCACGTGTGCCTGCCTCGGGCTCCCCCCGCCCCCGCTGTCTCTGAGGTGTTCTGGTTCTCGCCCAGAATTCTTGCGTCTTTTTTGTTGAAATGCTCCCTGGGCATTCAGTTTTTATCTACTGTTACAAATAGTATCGTGGGGTTTCCTTTATTTCGTTTTCTCATTGTGTGTTGCTAGCCGGCAGAAAACAGTTGAGTTTCTGTAAAGTAGCCCAGTCCACCGAGTCCCAGCCGAACTCTTTGTTCTGGGGATTGGCTTGGGGGGTTGATTGGACCTTCTGGGTACACACTCACATTGTCCGAAAAGAAAGATGGTAGTTAATTTCTTATTTTAGCCACTTTCTTTTTCTTACTGGACACCCCAGGCCAGGACCACCCACAGGATGCTAAGTAGAATCTTTGCCTCACGCCCAGTCTTAGAAGAGGCTCAGCATTTCCCGTTTGCCACGCTGCCTGTTTTCACAGACCCCTCCCATTCTCCGGGGGTTTAGACTTTTTATCATGAAGGGTGTTGGGTGTCACTAAATGCTTTTTCTGAATCACTCCAATCAAATAGTAAATCAACATTGCATTTCTGAGTTAAACCTCATTTATTCACGGTGTAGCATCCTTTTTATGAGCTGACAGACTAATTTGCTAACATTTTGTTAAGGATTTTTTTTTTCCCCACGTTACTGTTTAGCAGAGATATCGGTCTCTAATTTTGTTTTCCTATGATGCCCTTGGCAAGTTTTGATGTCAGAGTTATGTCAGCCTTATAAAAAGAGTGAGGAAGTGTCTGTCCTCTGTTTTCAGAAGGAGTTTATGAAAGATTGTTATTACTTCTTCCTAAGTATTTGTTAGGGTTTCTCTGGGAGGCCTTCTGTGGACAGGCTTTTCTTGGTGGGAAGGTTTTTGATTATGAATTTACGTTCATGCCTGTGAGATCTGTAGTGATGTCCCCTCTGTCCTCCTGGTTATTGATAAATTGTGTTTTCTCTACTTTTTTTTCTTGACCCGTCTTGTTAGGGGATTTATTAATCTACTTAATCCTTCAGAACCAACTTTGGGCTTTGATTTTTTCCCCGTTGTCTCTGTTTACTAGTTCGTTGGTTTCTGCTTTTAATTTCCTTTCTTCCACTTTCTTTGGGCTTTGTCTTTTTCTAGTTTCTGAAGGAGAACGCTTACATCATTGATATTAAGTCTTCCTTCTTTCTTGAGATTCATTTAAATCTGTGAAGTTCCTTCCAGTAACTACTTGACCTATACCCCACAAGCTCTGATGTGCATGTTTTTATTATTGTTCAGTTCAGAATACAGTTGACCTTTGAACAACACAGGGTTGAACTGCACAGGTCCACTCATACCTAGATTTTTTCAATAAGTATGCACAGTAGTGTGAATGTATTTTCCCTTCCTTATGATTTCCTTAATAACATTTTCTTTTCTCAGACTTACTTAATTGTAAGAATACAACATATAACACATACGACATACAAAACGTGTGTTAGTTAACTGCTTATATTATCAGTAAGGCTACTGGTCAATAGTAGGCCATTAGTAGTTCAGGGGGAAGTTAAAAGTTATGCTTGGATTTTCGACTGTGCAGGGGGGGTCGGTGCCCCTGACTCCCACATTGTTCAAGGGTCAACTGTACTTTCTAATTTGCCTTGTGATTTCCTCTTTGACCCATGGGTTATTTAGAACATTTTTTTTTCATGTAGGCATTTGCGGCTATAAATTTGCCCCTTAGCACTGCTTTGGCTGTGCCCACAAGTCCTTGTTGATTGTGTTTCCATTTTTCTTCATCTCTAAGAATTTAGTTATTTCTCTTCTGACTTTTTTCATTCATTGGTTGTTTAAAAGCGTGTCATTTAATTTCCTAAAGTTTGCATCCATGAGTTATTTAGAAGTGTGTTGCTTAATTTCCAATTATTTGGGCGTTTTCTAGTTATCTCTTTGTTATTGGTTTCTAATTTCATTCTGTGATGGTCAGAGAACCTGCATGATTTCAATCGTTTGAAATTGACTGACTTGTTTTGGGCCCAGCAGCATAGGTTTGTTTGGTTTGGCTGTGTTGCATTTTACTAACAACGTGCTTTGGGTTTTACCCTGCTTTATATCCCGCTGTGTGTTTCTGCCTGTTTACCTCTCTAACTTGTTGATGGACACGTAAGTTGGGTCCAGCCTTTGTTATCGCTACGTTTCTGCAGTGAGCAGACTTTTACCTGTGCCATGTTTGGCACATGTATAGGGACCCACCGCAGAACTATGAGAGGAAAGTGTGTGCACCTTTGCACGTATCTCGGCCTCTCCCCAGAGTGCCGGGCGAATGGAATGACGGCTCCTGTTCCTTCACAGCTTAACACAAGGACTTGTTAGTACTGGTCAACAGACTAGGTAACAAATTCAGTGGTTTATTTATTCCTAAAGTAATGGTCTCAGAGTTTCAACTTACAAATCTTGCACACAATTTTCTGTATTAAGAAGTTACTTGAATTTATTTTCCTGAAGACTCTCTGTTCATATCTTTTGCCCGTTTTGCTATTGGGGTGTTAATCTTTATTTACTTATATAATCATTTATTTAATTATTATTGGTATCCTTAATTATTATATTTAACAAAACAGAGCTTTTAAAAAAAGCTAAGAACCGTAGTTGTGATGCATATTGGTCTTTTAATGTATTGAGAAAATTAGCCTTCAGCATACCTATTATATGTATATTTTCTTCTATCTTTTTTTTTTTT
>NW_011889186.1:266352-280808 GCF_000151845.1 Pteropus vampyrus
CAGACTAGGTAACAAATTCAGTGGTTTATTTATTCCTAAAGTAATGGTCTCAGAGTTTCAACTTACAAATCTTGCACACAATTTTCTGTATTAAGAAGTTACTTGAATTTATTTTCCTGAAGACTCTCTGTTCATATCTTTTGCCCGTTTTGCTATTGGGGTGTTCATCTTTATTTACTTATATAATCATTTATTTAATTATTATTGGTATCCTTAATTATTATATTTAACAAAACAGAGCTTTTAAAAAAAGCTAAGAACCGTAGTTGTGATGCATATTGGTCTTTTAATGTATTGAGAAAATTAGCCTTCAGCATACCTATTATATGTATATTTTCTTCTATCTTTTTTTTTTTTACTTCGTATATGGTATTTTCCCCCCAGGAAGAAATATTTATATTTTTATTAAGTCAGATTTAACACTCTTTGCTTTTGAGCATCTGGACTTTCTTCCTCGCTTAGGAAGGTCCCCTCGCTAAGGCCTTTCCGAGATAATCGGAAATCATCTGGTATTTCTTCTAGCACTTCCCCGGTTTTGTCTTGTTACATTAAGTCTTGACTGCCTGTTGCGTCGGTGTTTATCCAGCTGCCCCAGCATTGTTTACCGAATTCAGCCTGGACCCAGACTCCTGGGGGGCCGGGCTTGGAGGGAGAGGAGAGGAGGCCCCTGGGAAGGGGAGGGCTGGGCCAGCCAGGGTCCAGGAAGCTCACTCATTACCCGCATGTTCACCAAGGGCCTGCTGTGTGCCCCACACTGTCGCAGCACTGGGGAGACCACAGTGAGCCCGCAGCCGGAATCCTTGCTGTCACACAGCCAGCACAAACGACCTTGCGTACAGCATGGTGACAGATAAAACACAAGGCCCGTCAGGGATGTAGTGGCAGAGATGTCACAGCTGGTGCTCAGGGATGGCGGCACCCAAGCAGAACGTGAAGGAGGGAAGATGGGGTGGGGGGGGCAGCACATGCAAAGGTCCTGTGGTGAGCCTGCCGCAGGAGGCGGGTAGGGTGGGGCGGTTTGTGCAGAGCAGTGAAGGCTCCATCAGGACCCGTCCATGGCCCCCACAGACATTCTCCAAAGCAGAGCAGAGACCCCTAAGGGGGCGCTGTGTCTCCTCAGTCTGAGGCACTCCCCCTCGGACCCCCGGGGTGCAGCCCTTTGGCCTTGGCTCTTGGCACAAGGAGGCCTCTGCCCAGAGTGACCATCCACCTGCCCGCCCCCAGCACTTGGCCACATTCATCATGGACAAGAGTGAGGCCATTGTGTCCGTGGACGACGCCATCCGGAAGCTGGTGCAGCTGAGCTCCAAGGAGAAAATCTGGACACAGGAGATGCTGCTGCAGGTCAACGACCAGTCGCTTCGACTGCTGGACGTGGAGTCCCAGGTCTGGCCCCGAGGGGCGGGGAGGGCGTCCACCTGTCCCTGGGGGCAGGCAGAGGCATGACGCAGATGCACAGCTGGGTCTCTCTGTGGGGGTGAGGATCAGGACGAGGGCAAAGGGCAGGCCAAGCAGGGAGGATGGGACAGGCCTGAGCCCGGGGAGCCATGTCATACAGAGCCACGTCCACATCTGCAAGAGCCTATCTACTGGCTGTACCGAGCCAGGGCCTGGCTGGGTCTGGGGACAGTCTGTGTGCAACAGCTGTGGCCCCTGCCCACGTGTGGGCCACGCCCGGGCCACGCCCCTTTTCTGTGCCTGCGAGTTATGCTTGTGTCCCTCCCTGTGTCCGTGGCACAGACTGCACGTACTGGGCCACGAGCCATGCCCGTGCCTATGGCGCCGTGCGTCACTCGGGCCCGGCGCGCGTCCCCGTCCGGGCCCATGTTCCGGTCACATCCAGGCATCCAAGCTCCCTGTCCCCCAGGAGGAGCTGGAGAACTTCCCCCTGCCCACCGTGAGGCATTGCCAGACGGTGCTGAACCAGCTGCGCTACCCGTCCGTGATGCTGCTGGTGTGCCAGGACTCCGAGCAGAGCAGGCCCGACATCCACTTCTTCCACTGCGACGAGGTGGAGGTGAGCAGGGCGCAGGGGGGCGGGGCGGGCCCCGCGTCGAGAGCCCAGCCTGACGCCGCGTCCCCGCAGGCGGAGCTGGTGCACGAGGACATCGAGAGCGCGCTGGCGGACTGCCGCCTGGGGAAGAAGATGCGGCCCCAGACCCTGAAGTAGGCGCGGGGCGTGGGCGGGGCGTGGGCGGGGCGGGGGCGGGACTCGGTGAGAGGGCCTGGCAGGCTGAGCGGTCTCGTCCCCACCCCAGGGGCCACCAGGAGAAGATCCGGCAGCGGCAGTCGGTCCTGCCGCCCCCCCAGGGCCCAGCCCCCATCCCGTTCCAGCGCTACGCCGGGGACTCTTCGCCCCCCAAAAATCGCGTGGGGCTGCCGGTGCCGCTCGGCGAGCCAGGTGGGCCGAAGGGCCGGGGCCGGGGCTGAGCGGGCCGTGGGGGTCGCGCTCAGCAGCAGCTCCGCCCCTCCCCCTCCCTCACCCCCCGCCCCAGGCTTCCGCCGTCGGGAGTCGCTGGACGACGAGACGCCACGGGCCTTGCTGGCTCAGAAGATAGAGAAGGAGACGGTAGGTCGCGGCCCGGCGCGCGCACCCTCCCCTCTGCCGGGTCCCAGCCGTGAGGCGGCGGTGGCGCTGTCCCTGCAGGGGTGGGGCGCCCGCTGAGCCCGCCCCGCTCTGCCCCCAGCAAATCCTCAACTGCGCCCTGGACGACATCGAGTGGTTCGTGGCGCGGCTGCAGAAGGCGGCCGAGGCGTTCAAACAGCTGAACCAGCGCAAGAAGGGGAAGAAGAAGGGGAAGAAGGGGCCGGCAGGTGCGGGGCGCGGCCGGACGGGGCACGCGCGCGAGCGGGCGCTGCGAGACAGAATTGGGGGGCGTGGCGGTCAGGCTGGGGCGAACGGCTGGCCGCTGAGCTGCGGGAAGGTCCAGTCTGCGCCCGTGGAGCGCACGGAACTGAAGGCGAGACCCGGCGCGCGCGGCGACGGCCAGCCGGGCTCACGGCCGCCGCTCCCTCTCTGCAGAGGGCGTCCTCACGCTGCGGGCGCGACCCCCGTCGGAGGCCGAGTTCGTTGACTGTTTCCAGAAAACCAAGCTGGCCATCAACCTGCTCGTGAGTCCGGCGGCCTCCCCGCCCCCCCCCCCCCGCCCCTCGCTCTGCGCCCCTGGCGTCGAGGGCGCGGGCCGCCCCCAGCCGGTGTGTCTGCCGCCCGCTCACCCGCTCCCCGCCCCCCGCCCCCAGGCCAAGCTGCAGAAGCACATCCAGAACCCCAGCGCCGCCGAGCTGCTGCACTTCCTCTTCGGGCCTCTGGACCTGGTGCCGGGGGCTGGCGGGTGGGCGCTGGCCGGCCAGGGGCTTGTCCCTGGCTGGGGAGGGGGGTGGGCAGGCGAGTGCCCATTGGGCAGCCGGCGGGGCGGTATGCGTCTGCCTCGGAGCTGTGGGTGCAGTGGGCTGGGGTCCAGTGGGCGCAATCCCCCCTGAACCCCACCGATCCCCAGATCGTCAGCACCTGTGGTGGCCCGGACATCGCGCGTTCTGTCTCCAGCCCCCTGCTCTCCCGAGAGGCTGTGGGCTTCCTGCGAGGCCACTTAGTTCCCAAGGAGATGGCACTGTGGGATTCACTGGGGGAGACTTGGACACGCCCCCGGTACGGCACTGGGCGTGGGGGGCGGGGAGGGGCACAGGCCCTGCTGGGCGTTCACCCTGCACCTTCCACCCCAGCTCCGAGTGGCCCCGGGAGCCGCAGGTGCCTCTCTACGTGCCCAAGTTCCACAGTGGCTGGGAGCCCCCGCTGGACGTGCTGCAGGAGGCCCCCTGGGAAGCAGAGGGGCTGGCACCCGCCCCCACTGACGAGGTCAGAGCACTGAGTGCCCATCCCACCGGTCACCGGCTGGTCCCTCCACGGCTGCCCACTGCCCTCCCCCATTCAGCAGTCTGCCCTACCCCCTGCCCTCCTGGCCTGGTCCCCACCCCACACCAAGCCCAGGCGGCCCCCTGTCCCTACAGCCAACTGCAGCGAGCCGCCTACCCTTTCGAAACTCCTTGAAGCACAACCTGGTACCTGAGCCCACAGCCCCAGGAGATGTCCTCCCCCCAGTCAGCTCCCCACATGCTCACAGGTAAGCTCCCCTCATGACGCTCACCTGCCAGAACGCAGAGACTCTGATGTGGGCGTGTTGCCACCATGTGGCGGCAGAGGCCTCACGTGTGCTTCCAACAGCCCCTTCCACACTGGGACGGGGTTTTAATTCTAACTTTATGACATGTAGTTGAAGGAAAAACGTGAAAAGCCACCCGTAAATTCACTACCCTCGTACATTGTGCCTTGGGTCTCGACATTCACGTTTAGCGTCGTGGTTCAGAACTTCCCAGACCACTGAACTTGCGTGGTCCACCCATCCCCGTCGCCTGTGGGGTTGATCTAGGAGGGTCTCGGCTGGAATGCCCTCCCCCACCCCAGCCTTCCCCCGCATCTCCCCAGAGCACACCTCGCAGGCCTCCCTCCTTCCCTCCCCGCCTCCTCTCTGTTCTTACTCCTGGCCCAGGATCTGTCTGGGGGGCTGGCTTCCCTGCCAGACCCCAGGATTCAGTCTCAGGAAGGGAGGGGTCCAGAGCCCGAGGTTTACACTGGTGAGCCTCCCCCGCCCACATCTCCAGCCTGGTGCCCCTGGTCCCTGGCCTGGGCTGCACTTTAAGTGTTTTCATTCTTTGCCCTGGCCGGTCCACCCTAGCCAGTCCTGACGACCCCTACCAGGGCTCCAGGAGGCATCCCAGCCTCAGCCCCACCACCTTCCCAGTGTCCTGAGGCCTGCACCTGCATGATCAGATCCCAGACTGACCAGGAGGGCTGGGCTGGGTGGCGGCCACAGGCCTGCCCCGCGCAGAGGCTGGGACACCCCTTGCCTGAGCCCCCTCCCCCAACTATATTCTGTAGCCAGGAGCAGCCCTCCAGTGTGCGTGCTCATGCATGGTCGGCAGCATTCAGGGGCCGTGGCTCTGAGCACCTGTGGCCCTCCCTGGCTGGCCAGCTGCTTTCCAGAGCCGGCTGTGACCCTGTCCTTTCTTGGGTACATGCCTGGCTCTGGTTTCCCTGGGGGGCCAAGCCTGGATACCCCTGAGGTGGCCCGAGCTGGAGCTGGCCTTGCCGAGCCCACGGGCACCTGAGTCCCAGCGGCCTCCGCTGCCCCCACCCCCGTGCGGTGGCCCGGCCGCTCTGGGGCTGTCACAGATTCCGTTCCCGCTGGCAAGCCGCAGCCTCTCTCCACTGCAACCTTGGAGAGCCAAACGGGAGACCGCCGCGCACCCAGAAAGCTGCTCCCCCAGCCCAGCCCCGGGTCCAGGAGGAGACCCCGGTCCTGGGCCTCAGCCCCTCCTGTTGCACACAGGGGTTACGAACCCACACCAGCCATGGCCAAGTACGTCAGGGTCCTCTACGACTTCACAGCCCGCAATGCCAATGAGCTGTCGGTGCTCAAGGACGAGGTCCTGGAGGTGAGTGGGGCGGGGGAGGGGGGGCAGGGGGAGCGAGAGGCTGCATGACGCTGGGACCTAGCGCGTCCAGCGACCCCTTTCCCCAGGGTCCCAGCCTGGGCTCCCACCCGCCCCCTCCCCACAGCGGAGCCTGACCGAGGGGGCTCCCAGGGAAAGTGTTTCCCGAGCTGGACTCTGTGCCAAGTCGGGGACCCTCCAACCCAGCAGGGGCTTGTCGTTCATGCCCATCCCTGGGGCCCCCTTGAGGCACCATCTGTGTGTGGTGCCAACCCAAATCCAGGCCACCAAGGGAGGAAAGTGGAGCGAGCTGGGGGTGGGTGACCTAGGTCCACAGCCAGGCTGCAAGCCCCAAGCTCCAGACCCTGCTGGGGGGTTGGGGGCGGCCGGTGGGTGAGATGGAAGGCCGGGCGGGGTCATGGCGCCTGGAGGGGCCTGTGACCATCTCGAAAGGACTGGGGGGTGGGGCCCGAGGGGAGAGAGGTAGCTCTCTCTGGCCCCTCTGTACAGGAGCCCACACTCGGGGGGTCCCTGCCCTGGTTCCCATGGCCAGAGTCGGCTGGGCCTGGCGGTCAGTGTGACAGCGGGGGTGTGGTCCACAGGTGCTGGAAGACAGCCACCAGTGGTGGAAACTTCGCAATCGCAGTGGCCAGGCAGGCTATGTCCCCCACAACATCCTGGACGAGACGCGGCTGGAGGACGTGGGTGTCCCTCCAGAGCAGGTGATGGGGGCTCATCCCACCACCGGGTCTGAGGAGGCTGGGGGCAGCAGCAGGGGGCGGTGAGTCTCAGGGAGACACCGTCCCTGAACCTCCAGTCCTTGCTGCAGGGGCTGGTGGGGGGGCTCAGGATGTCTGAGGCCCAGGCCAGGTAGGGGGCCTGGACAGGTCCTGGAAGGGGGACAGGGTCCTCACACTGGCCTTACTCTGACCCTGATGGGAGGGATGATGAGTGAGGCCAATGGGACCCCCCACTCCCTGCCTCTTCCCACCCAGACTGGTCCGAAATATTGGGGTGCTGCTAGCCCCACTCACAAGCTACCGCCAAGCTTCGCTGGGAACAAAGATGGTGAGGAAAGGTGGGGGGCGGGGGAGGGGCGGGGGACAGCTGGTCCGCTCACAGCCACCTGGGGAGCAGGGGTGCCCAGACCAGGAGAGGGGGCGCTCTGGGGTGAGCGGGGCGGGGCCTGAGCAGCTGGGCCCCGCAGAGCTGATCCACCACATGGACGAGGTCAACGACGAGCTCATCAAGAAGATCAGCCACATCAAGTCACAGCCGCAGCGACACTTCCGCGTGGAGCGCAGCCAGCCGGTGCACCTGCCGCTCACTTACGAGTCGGGCCCCGACGAGGTCCGCGCCTGGCTGGAAGCCAAGGCCTTCAGCGTGCGGTGAGCAGGTGGCAGGTGGCAGGTGGCGGGCAGGCGGCCGCAGGGGTGGGCCGTGTGGGCGTGGCCGCCACGCCCACAGCCGGACCCGCCCTCACGCCGGCGCTGCGCGCCCCGCAGGGTCGTGGACAACCTGGGCATCCTGACCGGGCCCCAGCTGTTCTCACTCAACAAAGATGAGCTGAAGAAGGTGTGCGGGGAGGAGGGCATCCGCGTGTACAGCCAGCTCACGGTGCAGAAGGCGGTCCTGGAGGTGAGCCGGTGCACCGCCCCCCTGCACCTCCCTCCACCCCCTGCCCCCCACCCTCCGCACCTGGCCTGCGGTCCCCCAGGCTGAGCCCGTCCCCTTCCCGTCCTTAGAAGCAGCAAAGTGGGTCCGAGCTGGAGGAACTCATGAACAAGTTTCACTCTAAGACTCAGAGGAGGATGGAGGAAGACAGCTAGGCCCCGCAGGGCCCACGGCAGCGTGCGGAGATGCACCGCGGGCGCCCGCTCCTGGCGCGGAGTATTTTTGTATGCATCCGGATTTCCTACCATGGACACAGAGGGAGTGTGGTGCTGGCTGGTGCCTCCCACACACACCTGTCTGGGGATGGGTTCACCTGCTTCATGCACATGGCCTATCGGCAGGCTCAGCAATGCCCAGTCTACACTCGCCCACCCGCCCCAAGACCCACCTTAGCCAAACTTGCCGCCTGCAGGTGCCAGCACCTCATCCACCTGCCCCCTGAGGCCAGCACAGTGGCGGGCCCAGACCCCTTCCTGCTGCTCCCACACCTTCCCCCCCCTTCCTCCCCCCCCACCCCGGCAGGCCACAGAGCCCCCTGTTCCTCTGGCCTCTCCCATCCACATGGGATTCCTGGCACTTGTGACTCTGCCCTGTCCCAGCCCCATGACTGCTGACTTCCACATCCACCTGCACCCCCACACCCCTGGACGGGCCAACCATCCTCAGCTGCCCAGCCATCCTGGCTCTGTTCTCACGAAGCGGGCGACCCTCGCCCCTTGAGTGTGCCCGCAACACCCACCCAGTGCTCCCTAGGGGTTCCCCGGGGGTGCATGCTGTACTCCCTTCACATTTTCAAGGAACGAAGATGGACCAGACTCACCCGAGTACTGGCCTGGGGCACCCCCACCCCGGGGCAGAGCTGGAGGAAGGGACTTTCTCTGACCAAGCTCAGGCCAGGACGCGGCGTGGGGGGCCGGTGAGTCTTGGAGCCCTGGACTCTGCAGCTCACATCCTGAAGCTGAGAGGTGGCCAGACTCAAAGGCCATGACATTAAACCAATTGTCTCTTAGCAGCCACGTGTCTGTCTCCTGGAGGTGGGGGTGGGGTGCCAGGGGCCCTGGAGCTGACCTGAATTTCACTCTTTGTAAGAGCTACCGGCAGGGGCAGGCTGTGGCCAGGGGGAGCAGTGGAGGCCCCAAGGCCACTCATGCTGACTTCGGGTGGGGAGCCGGGGAGACCCTCCCCTCCACGACTGCCCAAAAGGGCCTGGAGGACATTCCTGGGTTGAGAGGGCCCTAGGCCGGAAGTCCAGAAGGCCCACCGGAGACGGGTGGGAGTGGCGAGGAGCCAGGCCTGCCAGACTGGGCGGGCGGGGACGGGGGAAGGGATTTGGAGAGCTCAGCTGAGGGTGGGGTGGGAGGAGGGGGAGCAAGGGCTCGAGCAGAGGGTGTAGGGCTGACGGCCAGTGGGGACGGCATCCGCACAGGAGCTGAGTGGTCCCTGAGCTCCCAGAGAGCTGCACTCTGCACCTGGGGGGCGCCTGCCCACCTGGCCCAGGGCGCTCTGGCACCCTCTGCTGGCGGCTGTGCTGCTGCAGTGTGGCTGCCAGGTGGCGCCCTAGCCCCTGGCTGGGTCCCCAAAGCAGCCCGTGCACCAAGCCTGGGGCAGGGTGTTCAGCAGGGCTCAGTCACCGAGAGCTGGGAGTCTGCTGTCCTCTGAGCTACCACTGAAACTCGACCACCACAGCCCCATGTCCCCGGGAAAGGCCTTCCTCCACCGCCAGGCCAGAAAAGGAGCCTGCCCTCCCAAGCCTGGGCGGGACCCCTCCGACAGGGAGACAGGGCGAGGGGAAAGAGGGATGGAGCAACGTCCCTACCTCCGGAAACCCGCGTCCCCCGGACCAGAATTCCCAGGAGGTTTCAGGGACCTAGATGAGGCCACCCCGCTCCGCATACTTGGCTGAGCCCCTCCCTCAGCGCAGGGTGGGCACCCCTGGCTCTACCTGCTCTGATGGGGACCTCTACTGGCCCAAGGATGCCCAAACTAGAGCCAGAGGTCAAGGGCACTGCCCCCGGTCCAGCAGGGCCCCAGTCACCAGGAAGATTTGGGCCTTGGGGACACTGTACCTGGGCTGGGTCACTTACCCTTCAGAGCCCCAGAACCTACAGCCGCTTCCTCACCTGCCACTTGCTCCCCTCACCCCACCCCATCAACAGGCTGCCGCCTGCTCTGTCCCCCTGTGCCCACTCTGCTTCCCGGACAGCCTAAGGCAGCCACAGGTCAGATGCCACTACCTATGGTGGCTGGTTCCAGGGCGCCCTGGACCCGTCCAGGACTCTGGACTCCCAGAGGAGGCTTCCCCACCACCTCCTGACCCTCCCAAGTGCAGACAGATGGGATGGGCCCAAGGTCGCACAGGAGAAGTGTGAGGAGTCACTCTGCTTTTCACCTGAGGGTGTCACTTTCCAGGGCCCCCAGATTGAGGTGCCTGAGTGCCACACTCGCTGGTGACCCCGGGGCTCATGCGACAGGCACAGGCCACGAACAAGGCACCGAAGGGCCAAGCCACAGCCAGGGCCCCAGAGCATGAGAGGGGCTGGGTTCAAATTCAGTGGCCTGACACATCTCTAACCACCCACGTCCCCACCTCCCACTCCAGCCGAGTAGGGAAGAGGGAGGGTCTGGCGGTGCGAGCCCCAGGAGGGGCAGGACAGCAGAGGGACCAACAAGGGCAGAGGGTCGGTCACACTGGATGACAGTGGAGCTGCCTGTCCAGCACCCTCCCTGGGCCCGCTGTGTGCAGCAAGTGTCCCAGGAACAAGGCCTGCCTCTGTCTTGGGGACAGGCGTCTTTGTGGCTCTCCCCCAAGCAGCGTGGTTCTAACGCCTGCTCTCCTCAGTGAGTTTGGGAAATAATCGCTTCCCATAGAAACATGCTCTTTATGTGTTGGACGCCAACTCTCTGAAACGCCACCAGTCACATGGGGATACAGCTAGGTGGGCTCGCTGACCTTGGGGGTCTTCGCCGGGTCCCAGGGGCGGGCAGGCACAGGAAGGCACGTGCGGCTTTGGGCTCTGGGTCCAGCAGATCTTCAGAGGCTTGAGGAGGACGAGCACCCTTGACAGTTTGCTCAGAGCCGGGGGAAGGTTCCCGCGTCCGGCGTCGGGGCGATTGCTGTCAGTGTCGCAGGAAACGGCCCCAGCGGAGGGATTCAGACGCTCAGACAGCTTCGCTGAAGGGAGGAGGATTTAATGCCGGCGGAGAGCGTGGGGCGTTCCACAGACCCAGAGCACGGGCTCCCCTCGGTCAGATTTCTTACAGCTTCCGTCCCCTCGCAGTGTCCACGCAAGGGGCCCGTGATTCCTTCGTCTGAGGTTTTCCACGTCCCTCCTTACTCAGAGTGGGGAGGGGCAGCTTCGGGTGGGGGGCTGCGGGGGAGGGATTTCCAGGCCCTTGGTGTAATCAGCACCTTTATCGGATTTTTGAGCAAAGGGACGGGGCCTCCTAGGCTGCCAGGCAGGGAGCAGCACTCTGAAGTCCGCGCGTGCGCTCAGGGGCTTCCTTATCCAAAGGCTGAGCTCCCTCTCGCTGTAACGCAGCACGCGGGGGGCCACAGTCTTGACATTCCCACGCAGCTACGGAGATGGGGGGTGGCTGGAGAATCCTTGAGGCGGGGGCGGCTGTGGAAAACACGTTAGCTGAAGAGCACAGGGCAGAATGCGGGGAGACAGAGCGGTTCGAACCAGCCTTTTCCTTTGCATTTATTTTTACTTTCAGATGTCTCCTCTCCTCTCTCGACAGGAGGGCTCCAAACCAGCCGGGCAGCCACAGTCCTTCCCGGGCCGCGCGCCGCGGACGGTCGGTTCCGGGTATGGCCTGTCACCGCCACCTTAACAGAGATGGCCGAACGTGTGTCTTTAAATGGTCAGTTTTAGTGTCTGCTACAGTGAACATCACTAGGTCTTTTGGGCCCTCGATGATAAGTCCGGAAAGGTGTCCGGAGGCCCCGAAGTTGGAGACTCGCTAGCGTGGCGCCTACGGAAGAACTTGGGATCGGTGGGGACGGCAGAACTGTGAATAGGACACCTACGGGGGACCTGCAGCCCCCACAGTCTGAGCAGGTGTGCAGACTCATCAGAAGAAGGCAAAGGACAGCCACTTAGGAAGCTGGCTGATACCCGGTGTTGGGAGGCTTGGGAGCAGGGCGCTGTCCAGCTATGCCACTTCAGTCACCGGTGTCCCCTGGACCAGCAGCCCTGCTGCCACAGGGTGTCCCCCGGACCTTCCCATCGGTCCACAAAGGAGGGCTGGAGGATACCCTCGGGGCGTGGGGCGCCGGAGTGCCAGGCGGTGCCCCTGGGGAGCCTGCACGTGGAGCATCCCCCGGAAGAGAAACGTGCAGAGCGAGAGGAAGAGGCAGAGATGCCGACACTCAAGTTCTGTGCATTAAAGTATACAAAAGTGAGTGGAAAATTGAACGTGAGAAGCAACACGCATTTTACGAGAACTCACGCAAAGGCCTTAGAAGAGTTATTTAGAAGCAGGGAAAGGGTCTAAGACAGAGTAAATATCTAATAAAAAGAGAGGGAGAAAAATTAACAGGTGAGGACAGTTCTGCGAACAACCAAATACCCACCCTCCAACCTACTAAAACAAGTCCAGTCATATCGCACCTGCTCCCCCAAAGCAAGTGCTGTTCTGAATTAGGGGGTCATCCTTCCGACGAACGCATATATATTTTCACAGCCCGCGTGATCTCCCCAAATGCTATTGATAGCTGCTGTCCTTCAACAGGAAGCTTTAGAACTCTGCACAACAGGAAGCTGAAGCAAGTCGCCCCAGGCAAACGAGACGGGTGCCAGGCCACCTGTGCAGCCAGGCCACACATGGAGAGGTCCCAACGGCCCCAACTGGAGGACAGCGTGGAGCCTTCAGATGGCACAGCCCCGCCACTGCCCAGCTCCTTCCCTCAGGGCCCGAGCCGTTTACTTGCTAGATTACCGGTTTATTTGTGTTCACTAGAAAAGACACCTTCAAACCCTCCCTCCAGCTGGGCTGGAAGCCCATCAGGCCCTGTGCAGCCAGCTCCAGGGAGCAGACACTTGGATGCACGTGTCACACCTCAAGAAGGCAGCCAGCCCCTACTGGATCTGCACTGGGTCTGGTGACCGGAAGCTAACGCTGGGCAAACATCCAAAGGACACAGCTTTCGAAAGTGACCAGGTCAGGCCTGCACAGCCTCTTCTTACTACCAGTTCTGACTTCATTTTTGTCCCTTCCTAGTTGGCATCTCCTGAGCTGCCGGGAAGGGAGGAACTGTTGTGGCTACTTGAATCTGCCATCGACAGCTTGGATCTATCCAAGGATATAATGGTCCGTTTCGTTGTCTGCAGATTTGAGTCCTGGTTTAAATTCATCTGGACGAGGTCGTGTTGTTCTAATCCTGTGCTGAATTCTCCCTGTCATTAAGCTCTGCACCAGATGCCTGGTGACCCTGGACACAAACCGCTCCGGTCCAGCCACCTGCCCTCTGATGGGACAGACACCACTGCCAGGGGACAAAAGGCTGAAGTCGGAAGTCCTGTCGATCAGCAGTGCTCTCAGAGAAATCCTGGTCAAAACGAGAATGACAAGCCTGAGACCTTAGAGGAACACGGGTCTGCGGGAGGAGCTGGGGCTGCGGGTGGTGCTCTCCCAGTTGGCCATTCGCGCCACGCCCATCCTCCTGCCCTTGACATTCACCCGACTCAACCCGCCCCTACTCACACCCCAACACCCCCCCACCCCGGCCCCTCCAGCCCGGCTCAGCTCCATCCCCATCTTGGAGGCCTGTCTTGTCACAGTCACATCTGCTGGCCAATCCCCATCACGGTTAAGTCCACCCTCCGCTCCTCCCACACCCTGCAGAGGAGCAAGAGGAACAGGTGGCCTCACCCACTAGCCACACCCAGGTCAGCGGCATACCGCTGACCTGCTCCGGCCCATTCCCCGCGCAGGCCTGACACGTCCCTCCTGCACCATGGTCTTCTGCCCTCTCGGCTGGCGCGCTTGCTCCAAGCCACTGGAAGTGTGAAGAGCTCCGCAGAGCCTCTGCCCGTGCCGCCAGCAGTCTGCTCAGCTGCCCCATCGGTGCCCAGTCTGCTGCTGGTCCTTCCGGTTGCCCCAATGTTCTGGCTGGTGACATGAACATCCTGTATCCCAGCCCTCGTCCACCTAAGGACCTGGCTGAACACACCCTCCTCTCCTGCCACCAGCCCACAAACGCACGGTCATTTCTCCCCATGCCAACAGTCCTGCTCTCCTCACTGCAAAATGTCCAAAGCGCAAAGCTGGCACTGTCCCCACCCCTCGTCCTTCCCCATCCTAGCCTTGTTCCTCTCCGTCCTAGCCTCCACTGCAGCAGCCCAGCCAGGTCAGCAGTGAGGCCCCAAAAAGCCACACCTCCGGTCCAGGAGACCCCCTCTTCCGAGGTCCGGTTCGCTCTCTTCTGCAGCTCCTCCTCGACCGACCCCGGACCCAGCCCCCCCTCCAGCCCCTCCTCCAGCCCTGCTCCTGGGCCTACACGGCTGAAGGAGGCCTTGATCCAGAAGCTGTAAGGAATTCCAAATCAATGGAGTTATGTTTCCTGTGACTGATTTGGTACATGAGGCCCTCAGGACACCTTGTGAGCTTCGTGGTGCTTACCCTGTGCAGACTCCAGAATCAAAGGCAAGGGGGGGATGGCCCCATCCTTGTGGCTCTGAATTTGCAGGAGAAAGTGAAACCACACGCCCTAATCCTCAGCCGCCTCACCCCCTCGCCCCTCCTAACCCTGCTCCTGGGGCCAGGCAAGTTTGACCCCAGCGGGGGCGTGAAGGGGCAGCTAGGCCTCAGGGGAGCAGGTGCGCCCTGGGCACCTGCAGTTCCACAAGGGGCTGGGGTGAACAGCGACTGAAACCTAGTCTGCTCTGCTCACCCTGCGCCCCATGCCCTGATCACGGGAGCGGCTGCTCAGCACAGCCAGTGCCAGCGGACAAAGGCCCTTTTTCCCCCAAGGGGCCGAGAGCTGGCGGGCCTCTTTGGATAGCGCTCAGGCTGCGGCCCAAATGCAGGGCCAAAGTCTCCAGGCTGCCCTGGACTCTGCTCGCCCTGGGGCGGGTTTTAACGTGATCCTTAAGACACCTCTCCATATTGCGACGAAGCGGGCCCTCCGAGGGCAAAGCTTGTGTGGGGGGCGCACCTCTCCAGGGAGCACCGCTTCCAATCAGACTGCAGGCAGATCGGGACTGCGTGCTTAGTGTGAGCGCAGGGAGTGCCGACCTCGGGCTCTCTGCCTGGTGCCCGCATTTTAGGGCGATCGCGTGGGTCCCCAAGAC
>NW_011889186.1:281773-284119 GCF_000151845.1 Pteropus vampyrus
GAACAAAGGAGATTGTGAGGAAAATCGTGAGACGCTGGGTGGATGTGGGCACACAATAAGGAAGTGACTTCCTCTCTTTCTGCTTTCTCACGGTGACTTGAGAAACAGGCTTTCGTTCCTCTTTGCTAACTGAGTAAGAGGGTTGTTTATCTAGCAGAACCTAGGAGAGTGAATAAGCAGATTTTGCTGCTTAAACGTAAAGAATGGAGCGGGTGTTCAGCTTGGGTCCACCCTGCGGGCTTGCCAGCACACCAGCTGGAGGCCTCAGGAGGTCTGGAGCGCCTGCACCCGCTCTCCATCCTGCCCTCTATGGTCGCATCTTTAGGCAATGACAGTGGCAGGATGGGGTGCCGGCCAAGCGGCTGCACGTTTTCCCGTGTCTGCTTTTTCCCTTAGCACTTAGAATTATTTTCGCGCTCCACCTAGTTGACAGCCCTGGTGGGCAGCAGCGGCAGGATAGCTAGTCTGATACGCCCTCTGACAACGGCCAGAGAGGTCAGAGAGGACCTGACGATGCTTGCTTTTCTTTTTTTTTTTTTTTTTTCAGAAATGTCTAAACCCAAGTACTGACATTTTAAAATTTTCTAATGAATATTAATTTTGTAAAGATAGATTAGTTGATACCATATATCCACAAGTGTCACATACATAGTTGTAAATAGGGCCTTCAGTTTGGTGGTCATTTTATGACGTGAAGGCTCCTGCCTTTGTGGCTCACAGGCCTCTTTGAGAATATAATGGAAGCTGTGGACACTCTCCCTGGATCAGTGTCTCCCAATCCTGTATTAGTCTCAGGGGTCCCTGGACCCTGAAGGCCATCTGGTGAGCCCAGATGGGTCTTGATTTTTTTAGTTTTGTTAAAAGTCAACTTTATCGAGACATAATTTTATACGACGAAAGGTGCCATTTTCAGCGCATCACTCGCGGGTTTATACACACCTGTTTGAGCACCAGTCCAGAACACTTTCTTCACTTGGTATTTTGAAATTGACTGACAAGAAGTTGCAAAATTATCCCATGGAGCCCCATGAACCCTTGGCCCAGAGTCCCCCAGTGGCAACACACCTCGTACGAACATGGCGTGACGTTCAAGCCAGGAACTTGGCACTGGCAGATGCTGTCGGCGGAACGCGGGCCTGGCTCAGTGTTCACGTTTTCCGCCTGTGTGGGGAGGGGGCACATCTGTGGCAGTGTTCTCACACGTGTGGATTCTTGTAGCCCCCCAGGCCAGTTAGGGCATGGCTGCCTCACAGCCCAGAGATCTCCCTCGTGCACCCCGTGCCAGGCAGCTCCTAATCTGTTCTTCAGCTCTGTATTGTGTTGTCATCATACATTGGCTAAGTAAACGTACTGAAACAGCGAGTCCACTGCCACTTGCCCACTGTGCGCTCGCCCTGTGCTCCACCTGGACGGGGGCCTGGTCAGCGAGACCCAGGTCAAGCCCACTGGGTTCTCGGAATCCCTAGCTTGGCTACCTAAGAACAAAGTGACGGTTTAGAGAAGGAAGGCATTGATGGAGACCACGGTGTCGCTGATAGCACGTGTCATGCAGAACCTCCCCGTCCCCCGCCGCCTCTCCCCACCAGGCTGTACGAAGTCGGCTCTCACAGGCACCCTTGGTCCTTGGTGGTTGGATCACCCTGCAAACGGCTGTCCCTTGGCCAGCCTCCAGGGTAGGGGAGGCTGTGTGTGAAGCGTGGCCGCACTGGGCTCAGAAAACACTCCTGACCCTGTGTTGGGGGCTCGTAGGGACTCTGTCACAGCTTCTAGGTGGAACCCCCACTCCACTAACTTCCTGCTTTCTGATCACTTCTCCAGCCATCGATGAGTTCAAGCCCCAGGATGCCACCACCAACCCGTCCCTGATCCTGGCTGCTGCACAGATGCCAGCCTACCAGGAGCTGGTGGGGGAGGCCATCGCCTATGGCAAGAAGCTGGGCGGGTGAGCGGCCGGAGCACCCCACACGTCTGCGGGGTGGGGGTGAGCAGGGCCGGGCTCGTCCCTTGTCCCCTCCCAGACTAAATCTTATACTCAGGGAAGGAAAACTCTTTTCTTGTTTGTTTTTATCAATTTTACTTGTGTTACTTACAGGCAGTAAACTATACCCACTGTAAGTGTACAGTTCAGTGAGTCCTGTATCCAGGAATGGGGTACCCCTGTGAAAACCAAAAACCACCCCAGTCAAGACGCAGAACGTGTGCCGCGCCCAGCAGTCTCCGGGCCCTGGCAGCCACCGACCTGCGTTCTGCCATTTTTACCTTTCCACAGCTTTGTTGGAGTAAAATTCACTGAGTGCACAGCCCCGTGCTGGGGGAGGCTTTATGCAGTGATGCAGCCATTGCCAC
>NW_011889186.1:284169-295961 GCF_000151845.1 Pteropus vampyrus
CGTTCGAGCCAGGAACTTGGCACTGGCAGATGCTGTCGGCGGAACGCGGGCCTGGCTCAGTGTTCACGTTTTCCGCCTGTGTGGGGAGGGGGCACATCTGTGGCAGTGTTCTCACACGTGTGGATTCTTGTAGCCCCCCAGGCCAGTTAGGGCATGGCTGCCTCACAGCCCAGAGATCTCCCTCGTGCACCCCGTGCCAGGCAGCTCCTAATCTGTTCTTCAGCTCTGTATTGTGTTGTCATCATACATTGGCTAAGTAAACGTACTGAAACAGCGAGTCCACTGCCACTTGCCCACTGTGCGCTCGCCCTGTGCTCCACCTGGACGGGGGCCTGGTCAGCGAGACCCAGGTCAAGCCCACTGGGTTCTCGGAATCCCTAGCTTGGCTACCTAAGAACAAAGTGACGGTTTAGAGAAGGAAGGCATTGATGGAGACCACGGTGTCGCTGATAGCACGTGTCATGCAGAACCTCCCCGTCCCCCGCCGCCTCTCCCCACCAGGCTGTACGAAGTCGGCTCTCACAGGCACCCTTGGTCCTTGGTGGTTGGATCACCCTGCAAACGGCTGTCCCTTGGCCAGCCTCCAGGGTAGGGGAGGCTGTGTGTGAAGCGTGGCCGCACTGGGCTCAGAAAACACTCCTGACCCTGTGTTGGGGGCTCGTAGGGACTCTGTCACAGCTTCTAGGTGGAACCCCCACTCCACTAACTTCCTGCTTTCTGATCACTTCTCCAGCCATCGATGAGTTCAAGCCCCAGGATGCCACCACCAACCCGTCCCTGATCCTGGCTGCTGCACAGATGCCAGCCTACCAGGAGCTGGTGGGGGAGGCCATCGCCTATGGCAAGAAGCTGGGCGGGTGAGCGGCCGGAGCACCCCACACGTCTGCGGGGTGGGGGTGAGCAGGGCCGGGCTCGTCCCTTGTCCCCTCCCAGACTAAATCTTATACTCAGGGAAGGAAAACTCTTTTCTTGTTTGTTTTTATCAATTTTACTTGTGTTACTTACAGGCAGTAAACTATACCCACTGTAAGTGTACAGTTCAGTGAGTCCTGTATCCAGGAATGGGGTACCCCTGTGAAAACCAAAAACCACCCCAGTCAAGACGCAGAATGTGTGCCGCGCCCAGCAGTCTCCGGGCCCTGGCAGCCACCGACCTGCGTTCTGCCATTTTTACCTTTCCACAGCTTTGTTGGAGTAAAATTCACTGAGTGCACAGCCCCGTGCTGGGGGAGGCTTTATGCAGTGATGCAGCCATTGCCACAGTCCCATCCTGGAATGTCCCCTGGGGCCTGCCTGCAGTCAGTCCCTGCTCCCTCCCCCAGGCAGCCACACTGGGCCGTGGTCTCTAGAGGTCTGCCTTTTCTAGATGTCATTTAAAATCCTCATCAGGGTGATAACGGTCAGCGGAGAGTGGTGCCCACAGTGGGCGGTGACCCTGGGCAGGAGCCCCGCCGCAAGCAGCTCCTGCCTGCACCACGCGCCCCGAATCTGAGCTGGCTTCTCTTTCCCTTCCCCCACAATTGTTCTCGCCCCACCCCCACTGCATCAGTGAGGCCTCTGTGCCCCTGGAACTGGGTGACGAGGTGGCACCTTTGCTGCTCACTGGCCTCCTCCCTCATCCCGCTGCCCATGGCCAGAGATCTGGGTATATGCAGCGGGCAAGTGGAAACCCTCAGAGAGCAGTCGGTTTGGGGGTATCACCGTCACCTCACTCGTCTGCCCAGGCAACCTGGGGGTGGACAACCATGTGAATGTGTTCAGTGCCCCCAGACCACACCCCCACACGTGGCTGAGGGTGGTGGATTTCATGCCACGTGTATTTCACTGTAATAAAGTTATTTTTAAGAAAAAAGATGGAATGACAGGAGTGTCATAAAAGTAATAGAATTGTTTTATAGAGTTCTATCCACGTAGACCTCACAAGTGAACGAATCTGTTTCCCCTGGAATTTCAGGTCTCAAGAGGAACAGACTCAAAACGCTACTGATAAACTTTTCGTGCTCTTTGGAGCAGAAATACTGAAGAAGATCCCAGGCCGCGTCTCCACAGAGGTAGATGCGAGGTAAGCGCAGGGGCGGGCAGGTGGCTGCTGGGCCCACGGTGTCCCACGGTGTCCCGCCGGGAGCGGGTCTCCAGCAGCGTTATCAGTCCCACAGAGAAGCGTGATCGTGACACAGGGCTCCAGGCTGCTCCCTGAACCAGGGCACTGCCACCACTGGCTCTGTCCTGGGCAAGCGTCCTGAGGTGAGGCCACCTCTCACGTGGGCCCCTGGCTCTTGCAGGCTCTCCTTTGACAAGGACGCCATGGTGGCCCGAGCCAGGCATCTCATTGAGCTCTACAAGGATGTTGGGGTCAGCAAGGACCGGATTCTGATAAAGCTATCCTCCACCTGGGAAGGAATTCAGGCAGGGAAGTAAGTGTGCCCCTTCCGCTGCCCGGCTGCCAGGGCCAGGTGTGCAGGGCTGAGGACCGGACCCACGAGCCCCGCAGGTGCGCCTCCGCCCACCGCGTCAGGCGCGCTCACGCTTCAGTCGCTTTAGCCCGTGCGAGCCCCGCAGAGGAGACGGGACCAGAGCGGGAAGCCCTCGGCTCTCACTTGCAGCCACACCGTGGCCGCTGTGCATGGGGCACTGCAGTCTGTGCCCGTGGTCGCCTGGTCCACTCTGGATGCTCCACTTGAATGCAGTCATGTGGCACGTGGCCTTCTCCATCTGGTTTCCTCCCTTGGCACGTTTTCAGGGCTGTGTTCCTAAGGCAAACGTCCCAGTGTGTGTTCATCCTTGGACAGCTCTTCCATTCTCGGGGGCTTTGCGGGTCTTGCCGCTGTGCACGTCTGTGTAGTTTTGGTGTCGATGTGTCACCTCTTGTGCACACATACCCAGGAGTGAAGCCGCTGGGTCACGGCCACTTGGTGTCTTACTGTGAGGGGGCTGCACACTGTCCCTCACCGCTGCTGTGCTGTCTGCCAACTCCCCATGTGGGTATGGGCTCCGCAGCTGCATGTCTTAATCGCCCCATGTGGCCACTGTTCCCTGGGGTGGTAATCTATTGGAAGGGCCCCAGCAGCAGCAGCTCAGCTGTCAGAGTGCACACCCCCCACATGGCCACTGCCCTGTCCTCGGGGCTCAGCCCCAGGATGTCTGAGTGAACCGTGGCAGGCTTGCCCAGGAAGGGCAGGAGTGAGCAGTGGGGCGGGGGGGTGGGGGCCTAGACAGGACAGTGGTCAGTGATCCTCGGTGGTGGCCTGCCCCATGGAGCCTGCAAAGACGGGAGGAATCGCAGTCCATGGTGCAGGTGTTAGCTGGGGACGTGCATGGTGGCTCTCGGGACTTCTCTTGCCTTTGTCCTTGTTGGGAAGTGTGGGTTTGATGAAAATCCCAATAGCCAGAGAGAACCTGGTGCAGGCTCCAGGTTCGCGCGGATGTCAGCTGATGAGTGGAGCAGCTCTATTCCGCATGGCACTGGGTGGGACGCTCACGCGCCCTGTCCCCTCCCCGCAGGGAGCTCGAAGAGCAGCACGGCATCCACTGCAACATGACCCTGCTCTTCTCCTTCGCCCAGGCCGTGGCCTGTGCCGAGGCGGGGGTGACGCTCATCTCCCCCTTCGTGGGGCGCATCCTCGACTGGCACGTAGCCAACACGGGCAAGAAAGCGTATGAGCCCCTGGAGGACCCAGGTGAGTGGCACTTTGGCAACGGGGCCAGTGTGGCAGTGGACGGACACCTGGAGTGCACGTACCACAGCCACCACCTGGCCGTCCCCTGCAGGAGTGAAGAGTGTCACCAAAATCTACAACTACTACAAGAAATTTGGCTACAAGACCATTGTCATGGGCGCCTCGTTCCGCAACACAGGCGAGATCAAGGCTCTCGCGGGCTGTGACTTCCTCACCATCTCCCCCGCACTCCTGGGCGAGCTGCTCAAGGACGGCAGCAAGCTGGCGCCCACGCTCTCGGCCAAAGCAGGTGAGCCCCCGGCCCTGGCTTTGGGCCGCTGGCACCCAGGTTACCAAGGGTGGTGACGGAGCCAGTCTACATCCCATGCACTGGGGGGCTGGGATCCAGGGGTGCAGCGGACTCGGAAAGCCCCACTGCATGTCCCCCACAGCCCAGGCCAGCGACCTGGAGAAGATCCACCTGGATGAAAAGGCCTTCCGTTGGCTGCACAATGAGGACCAGATGGCCGTGGAGAAGCTGTCCGATGGCATCCGCAAGTTTGCTGCCGACGCCGTGAAGCTGGAGCGGATGCTGGCGGTGAGTGCCCCAGCTGGGCAACGGCAGAGTGGCGCTTCCCGTGGAGCTGGTGGGTCGGCTCCTGGCAGCCCAGGCACTGACAGGTGGTGGACCTTGCTGCAGGCGGACCAGCAGAGAGCCCCCTCCCTCTGTCCCTCGAGCAGGAGGCGGCCTAATGTTCTCTGCCATCTCTGTCCTCCTCCAGGAACGGATGTTCAGCACAGAGAATGGAAAATAGCACAGCACCTGAGGCTGGACCCCATTTCTAGCCGCACACACCTGGCAATGAATCTTGCATTTCTGACCAATCAGCGGATTGGATTTCTGATTTCACATAAAATTTTGCCTAATACAATAAAGCAGTCACTTTTTCTGTGTGACACTTTGTTTCACTATGTGGCCTTTGTCTCCTATGCCACCGTCTGACCTCCAGTTGGGCCCCACTGAGACAGGGCTGGGTCAGGAGCCCCACAAGACCCCAAGCAGGTGACAGCTACAGCCCCTCCTCTACCCCACTTCCACCTGCTGCTCGGGGGACCACCTGAGCTCTTTGTCAGTGCCCAGACCTCCCAGTGGCTCCCAGACAGGTAGGGTGAGCTGCTGGACATAGGGTGCAAAGGGCCCCGGGGCCTCCTGCCTCGTGTCCAGCAGGGGTGGTCTGAGGCACTGGCCAGCAAGACCCCAGGGTCCTGTGGTCAATGGCGCCACCTAGTGGGAACAGCATGATGTGCAAGATCCAGGTCGTCTGGATGTATTGCAGCTTGCCAGCCTGGACTTTGCTGAGGCTCTACCTGCAACAAGCTTCACTGGGAAGGGCTTGGTCGAGCTGGTGGAGGCTGTGCCAGGTGGACTGACGGGATGGTCGTCCCTCTCCCCAGGAACCAACCCTGTTCCTGGAACAGCAAGGCAGAGGCCAGGGTCTAGGTGAGAGTGCTCACAGGCCCACCTGCCCAGCCTCCCAGGTGTGGGAGACCAGGCTGACCACTCCATGTCTGTGCAGGTAGAGGCTGGTGTTAGGGACAGCTGTGTGGGGACACTGCCCTAATATCAGCAGGCAGCCCCTTTCTCTTCCCTTCCCTAGGGGGCCCAAGTCAGGGCTCCTGTTCTCCATAGCTGTCTGCAGAGACACCAGGCACCAGCTGGGCAAGGCCAAGTCTCCCTTTATCCTGCTCAAAGAGAAGGGTCGGGAGGCTAGTAGCTCTGGAGTGGATGCCACCCTACCCAAGAGCTCTAGGGACGGGCCTGGCCCATCCAGGGTGCTAAGCAGACTGCCTTTCGGGTCAAAGGGGGCCAGCTAGGGTGTCCCAGAGCAGTGGGCTTCACGCCCAGCCTAAGCCTGCCTCTGCTGGGTGCTTCCCAGCCCTCAGGTCTGTGTGCATGTCCCACAGGATGGTTTTAGGACTTGGAGATGGGTGCTGGTGGCCGCACAGGTCTAAGTCCTAAAGCCATCGTGTCGGACTTGCACAGGCACACCAGGTCGCCTCGTCCGCATCCCCCCACTGTGCACAGGCACTGCCGTGGAGAGGCAAGGCACCACCAGACCGAGGCTTCTGTCTGGCAACACCCAGGACACCTCAGGCCTGAGGATCTCCACCCAAACTCCCCCACCCAGCCAACATGGGCACCACGTTCCCGCCTGTCCCCTGTCCCCTGTCCCCTGCCAATGCCAGGAGTCCCCAGCTCCCACTTCACCCTGTGGCGGGAGGGCCATGCCGTGCAGGAGGGCAGTGCTCCTGTGTCAGGGGACCAGGCCGAGCGCACGGGGCTGGGCCAGGCCGAGAGCAGAGATGCTGCTGTGCGAGCAGGCAGTGCCCAGCCACCACAAAGGTCCCCTGGTCAGAATAGAGCCTGGCAAGACCTCCGGGGAACCTTGCTGCCTGCCCCTCCACATTGGCGGCCGGGGGCCCGGCAGGAAGTATGTGGGGGCAAAGAGGCAGGGCCAGCCCTCTTAACTGCCAGCTTGGGCCCGAAGCCCAAATACTAAGGAGGCACCTGTCCACTTGCCCCCGTTCCCACCACAGACAGCCCGCCGCTGTCTACCTTCAGTGGATGGTCCACGCGCATGGAGGCACTCACACCCCTTTTCACACTGTGTTTTCCAGGTTCACCCACACTGTACGATGTCACCAGGACCTCATTCCTCTTTGTGGCCAGTGACGTACTGCCACACGGCGGCTGACGCCGCCCGCCAGCCAGGAGCCTCCATGTAGGGGCTGCTGTCCATGCTCATTACTGAGAACACTGCTGTGAACGTTCCTGACCGTTTGGGCGGGGCAGGGAGCAGTGGGGTGCAGCGGGGTTTCTCTCAGGTGGACAGCAGGGTCAGCTTCAAACAGCCTGGGCGTGTGGGGAACGCCAGACGGCAGAGGACCAGGCCCGGAGGCCGCGCTACCTCCTCCAGGGCTTTCGCTCTCTTCCGCGCAGCCTCGCGGGCGGCCCTCGGCCCTTGCCCAGGTGAACAGGCCCCGAGGGCTGGAGGCAGCAGATGGGCCTGGGCACAGTCTTCCCCACACGGACACTGCCCGGCCTGCACCGTCATCCTGGGCCACAGGGAGGCTCAGCCTCTGCTCCTCGACCTGGGCACATGGGGACCCAGCGCCAGCCCAGAAGACTGGAGGGCCAAGGCCACACCCTTGGAGGTATGGCCGCTCGCTGGCACCGGCGGCCCCGAGCCCCACCGTGGCCAGTGCAGCGCATCCTCCCCCAGGGCTGATTCGGGGAGGCCTGGTCAGGGTGAGTCGCTCTTGCGGAGGCCATCGGAGGTGGTGGTGTCGCAGGCAGGCAGGCTCAGCGGGGAACGCCTCACTTCCTGCAGGACGGACCCAGGTCAGGGCTCTGGGCCCGGCTGCGGCCCAGCGGAGGAGCTGCGCACGTGCCGGAACCCGCCCGCCGCCCGGCCCCTCACCGGCTGCCGCAGAGGGAGAGCAGGTTCTGCACGGCGGGGACGGTGGAGCCGGCGTTCTGGCCGGTGACGAGGTGGCGGTCCAGCACGACGTGCACAGCGTCCGGCTCGCTGGCTGCAGGAGGTCCCGGGGACACAGGCCTCAGGTCAGGCCACACGCAGCACGGCCCCCTGACCCACCCCCACCCTCTCCGGCCATGAGCTCCAGGTCAGTCTGCCTGGGCCTCAGAGCCACCGACCACCAAAGTCTGCTGGACTCTCGGCTCCAGGAGGCTGGCCTGGCCAGCACTGTCCCCGCCCGCCACCTGTAAGCACCGGCCCAGCTCACCACTGAAGCTGGCTCCCGCGTCCTTCACAAAGTCCTCCACAATGAGGGGCAGGCGGGCGAAGCCAGGCGCCCTGACGAGCTCGTACACAGAGGGCTGCGGAGCAAGGGGGTACCGCCTCAGTCAGGCAGGTTCAAACCTGGGGGGGGCCGTGCCCCCAGTGTGGAGTGGGGTGTGTGACATGGAATTCAGGGTCCACCAAGGGGCTTCTGTGTGACAAGGCCATGCTGTCCCCCCTCCATCACCAGGGCACACAGGTGACCAGAATGAGCTGAACCCCTCAGTGAGAGGAAGTGCTGGGGGGCAGGGCCCATGAGTGGGGTGGGGCATAGCCACAGCCCCGCCCCCACCTCCTGAACCTGCACCACCTGCCAGCCCCCCACAGCGAGACCTCAGTCCTTGCCGTAGAGGCCCCTAAATCTGTCCCAGGACCCTCACCCTGGGGTCTCCTCCCCGCCAGGTGCACCCCACCTCTGAATGCCGACATATTCCAGCTCAGTCCTGGCCCCCCCACCCCTGCAATCAGCCCGGCCCTCCCCCGACATGGCGGTCCTACCCCTTGGACGGGCACAAAAGCGCGGGCCAGAACCCCCTCCCCATGCACACACAGGGAGCACCTCCCCGCCCGATCCCCTCCGCACGCCCACAGCCACGTCAGCAAACCAGGGACCCTGTCCTTGCCCACGGTGGTCAGCAAGGAAGGAAGGGAGAGGATGCAGACAGCGCAGACAACTGCCAGCCTGGTGCCACGTTTTTTAATTCCTATCTGGGCGAGTGACTGTCACCCCCACCACAGGTGACCATGGGGCCCCACAGGGACCCAGCCTGTCCCTATGCAGCCAGGCCTGACTCCTGCCTGAGCTCCCCTGTGCTGTACTCACCCCCGTCACACTGTAGCCCTGGAACACCCAGGACCTGTCCTCATTGGTGGCGCAGCAGAGGGCAGCAACGCCGTGGCCAACCGCGCAGATGGGCTCTAAAAGCAACGGGCAAGGAGGGGCCTGAGGCCCTGGGTGCCAGGCCTGGCCCCCGCCCCTCGCCTCGCACTCCCCGGCAGAGCTGGAGGCCGCCGCCCCACCCCCGCCCCGAAACCCTGCGATGTCGCATCAGGGACCAGGCTGTTCCCAGCTCAGGCCTCAGGCCCTGGTGGCTGAGAAACTGGCACAACGGGTCACGAGGCGCTGCAGGCCTGTGTGCCAGCCCAGGAGGGTGCCACCCGCCGACCCTCAGGATAGCCTGCACTGCCCCAGGCCCGCGCTCAGCCTCCGATGGCAAATGTCTCACGGCATGACGGGCACCGGCTGTCACTGCTGTCACCTAGAAACTTCCCACTTCCTCTGACTGCAGTGGGAAAGGCGCCCGGCCCTCCTTCCATCCCTCAGAGCCTCCAGAGACAGAGTCCGCACCCTGCCAAGCGGTCACCCTGGCTCCGAGCCTTTCCCCTAGGAGACTGCCTGGCACAAGTGCGTTCCCACGGTGGAGGTGGCCGGGAACAACGGCTGCCTGTTCCGACAGCACTGGGGGGCAGGAGGCCCCGCTCGACACCACAAAGGATGCAGTGTGGAGCCCGGGCTCTGTCTGCTGGCCCCAGTGAGCGTCCGGCAGGCGGGCCCCTTGCAGCCCCGCGCCGAGTGGGACGGAGGCCAGGGCTCCGCGGAGCAGCCCATCTCCCACCCCCACTGGCCTCGAAGCCCGGCCTGGACACCGTGCTTTCTCACCGGAACGCAGCCAGAGTCCTGCCCGCCCGCTGTGGAGGGGCCCGGGGCTGGCAGTGGAGGGCACAAAGGCCGGGGGGAGGGGGCGCCCCATCTCATGTGAGGGACGGCTGGATAAATGTGTCCGCTCGCTGCTCAGAATCCCCAGGACTCTTCACATCTCAAGTGACCTAGGGTTTTCGGGTCCAGAACCTGAACCCACACCCCACACTGGCTCCACACGCACCCCAGACAGGCTGCTTCCGGCCTCTCCTCCCTGCTGATAGAGCCCCCCCCACAGCCCAGTCCCAGGGGTCACCTACTGCTCTCGGAGCGGAAGTGCTGCAGGATGCGGGCCAGGGAGCCACTGCTGGCCAGGTCGGCCAGGGCCCCCGGGCAGCTGGGGATCAAGAGCGCATGGTACCGGGCACCTAGGGGAGACCACAGGCCGGTCGGTCACTGGGGCAAGGCCACCAGCCAGGACCAGGCTCTCCTCGAGCACCCCAGCTCCTCTCTGCCAGACACCCTGCTCTGCCACTTTCCTACAGCGCTAAGGTTCCCGAAGCCTAGGCACTATTCCTAACTCCCATGTCTCCACGTCCGCCACCTCCCCCGCAGATGGAGCTCGGGAACTCTGGGCCCAGGATGCACGACGGAGGCAACCCTGGACAGTCACAGCGGGGTGCTCCGGGAACAGAGTGAGGGGGCTCTGGGGAACCACAAACCCACCGGGAACCCCACGCCCCCAGCCGCGCGGTCTCAGGCGCTCACCATCAATGGACTCGAGCTTGGCGGGGCTGGAGTAGGCCTTAAGGCGGAAGTCCTGCACCCAGCGCGCACTGCTCTCATTCACATCCACGAAGTCCATGGTCTTCCCCTGCCGGGGTCCCGAGGCCAAAAGTCAGCGCAGGACACCCCCTGCTGGCTCAGGGATGCTCAGAAACGCTGATGAGGGTTGGGGACAAAGGTACCTGACAGTCCAGCCCCCTTACTGAGTCTCAACACACCCCGAGCTCCCAACCCCACCTGCCCCTCACTGATCCTCAGTCTCCCACCTATAAAGCAACAGCCACTGTCCCACGCACCTTGGCGGTGACACTGGAAACATGCAAAGTGACAAACACAAATAATATCACTGTTGTGATCCCCGGGGTACCACACCACCGGAGGGACACAAACCCTCCTGAAGGTCTGTGCCGTCCTTGTTCTCGTGTGTAGACATCGACCCAAAATGACAAGCTTCCCCTTGTCACGGGTGGGGCCAGAGCTTGACGATGCCCCTGGGGTCCTGGCTGCTCGGCCTGAGCCAGCTCGCTCAGGGTTACAGAGGCCTCAGGCGTGCACTCCTCCCACGAGCAACAGGTGCTCCTGGCCTCACCCCCAGAAAGAAGGTGGAGAGGGGGTGGCTAGCCTTACCCCAGGGGTGGCAACCTGCAGGTTGAAGGCGGCACTGGCCAGCGTGAAGCAGTGGAGGAAGGATGGGGCCGACACACCTGCAAAGAAGACAGCCCCAAGTGAGTGCAGGGCGAGGCAACCCAGGGCTTCTCCTGCTCCCAGAGCGACCCGAGCAGCCCCTCCCCCAGCTCATGCCCGGCCTCATGCCCTCACCTGCCACAATGGGCTCTCTCCCGGCCTGGCCACCAGAAACACTTCCAGAAGGCAAACCCAAGCGTGCGGTTCCCTTACACTCAGCTTACCTGCTCACTGAACCAACAGGGACTGAGGCCCAAGTTAGGCAGGAGTGGGAACAACGGAGCCCCCACCCCCACTGTGTTCATCTGGGAAAGGTGCGGGGGAGCAAAGCCTGTATTTATGAGGCGCCGGCATCCCAGCCCCATCCTAGCAGGCTCCCAGCCCCGAGGGTTCTTGGCTGCTTGGGGCTGCAGGCCCCCCAGAAGTCTACTCCCAAAAGGCTTGATCTGCATCTCTCCACATCTATTTTAATCCTGAGACCCAACCCCTAACCCTCATTTTCATCTTTATTCACTTGTATATTAGCACGTGCTCACTAAAAAGTCCACATGTGGAGCAAACAATCTCTCCAAATGCCCCATGCCCCCCGCCCCCCACCCCGACTTTCCCGATTCTGCTCTCCAGCTCCTCGAATCCTCACTCCTCCATCTATTTCACCCCAAGGACCCTAAACGGACTCGGGAGGGCCCACTGGTCCTGCCCAAAGCCTAGTGGTCTTTTCAGAGTTGTGCCCTCACCCCACATCAACATCCCCTGCGCCTGGCACAGCCACTCATTCCAACCAGCCACCTGGGGACCCTCCAGGACTGAGCCCACTCTCAGTAGCTCCTCCCACCCATGAAGTTCCTATGGGGTGGGGGCAGGGCCTTGACTCCTCCTGCCTGCCCCCCAGGGGCAGCACCACCGTGACCTGATGACCCGCAATGCTCGCTCCCTCATCCACTTAAGCAGGTACAGAGGTTGAGAAGCAGACCAGGCTCCACAGGCAGACCCCAGGTCTTGACCTTGGCCCTCAATCTGCCTGCGATGGGACCTTTGGCTCATCACTTCTGTGACGGGGCAAGCACAGCTGAGGACCTGGGAAGTGCCCAGAACCACTTCCCTTCTGGGCCGGCCCTCAGCACGAGGCCCTGCGTGAGACTCAGTGCCAGCAACGGCAGGCCC
>NW_011889186.1:296951-298413 GCF_000151845.1 Pteropus vampyrus
CTCAGCATCCCTGAGCAGACCCCTGCCCGGACCCCAGGCGCCGTTAGGAACAGTAGCTAACTCTTCCCTCGTCCTTTCTCAGGCAGTGGGCACTTCCGGCCAGCACTGGGCGAGGGGAGAGCTGAGGAAGGAGCGTGAACCAGGAGAGAAAACCGCTGCCCCGTGGGCGAAAGTCCCCTCCCCCTGGAGGAGGGTCCCTCCCTGTTGATTCAGACATTGAACATTTGATTCTCAAGAGCCACCTGTGCCACCCCGAGTGCTGGCACTGGAAACACGACATGGGATTTCAGGGGCAAGGTGCAAGGCCCAGTGGGGCTCGCGTCCTGGGGTGGGGGCTGGACCGTGGTTCATAGGAAGAAATGTCACACTTCGTAGGTGGCGGTGGGACAAGGGTGGCAGGGGGAGGGGCTCACAGATGTGAGGGAGGCTGGCGGAGACGCGGGCCCCAGGCAGAAGGTGTGCGCCAAGGTCTGGGACGCGTCTGCAGTGTCCCTGGAGGCGGGGCCAGGTGGGCGGGTTCTTCCTCCCCAGGACATTTGTGGGGAGACAGTATCAAGGGTCACGGGTTCAGCCGAGCCCCTGGAAGAATGGGGGTGTCATTTTCTCAGACGGAGGTGCTTCAGGCAGGGCTGCTGAGTTCAGGGAAAATGCCAGGCTGCATTTGAAGCTGTTTTTTCAAACTGTCCAGGAGGCAGTTGGTCGGAGTATACATGTGTGCCCTCAGCAGATGGTGGGTGCTCTTTAGGGCCTGGGAGGGAAGGGAAGGGAGCCCCGTGCTGGGGCTTGGGCCCAAGCTGGCAGTTAAGAGGGCTGCCCTGCCTCTTGGCCCCCACAGCACCCCTTCAGGGCCCCCGGCCGCCGGTGTGAAGGGGCAGGCAGCAGGGCTCCCCAGAGATCTTGCCAGCCTCTGCTCTGACCAGGGGACCTTTGTGGTGGCTGAGCACTGCCTGCTTGAACAGCAGCGGCTCTGCTCTCGGCCAGGCCACCCGACAGGGTCAGGAGCACTGCCCTCCGGCACGGCATAGCCCTCCCGACACAGGGTGAAGCAGGAACTGGGGACTCCTAGCACTGGCGAGGGACAGGACAGGTGGGAACGTGGTGCCCGTGTTGGCTGGGTGGGGGCGTTTGGGTGTAGACACCCTCGGGCCTGAGGTGAGACTGGGTCTCGCCATGTGGAGAGCTTTCTGGGTCTGGGGACAGGCCAGTGCTGCTGGATCCCCTAATCCCCCACGCTCCCTGTGGGTGTCAGACCTAGGAGCTGGAGGAGGGCCACGGGTACCCCTGCTGGCCCAGCCCCACTTGCACCAATGGAGCGTTGCTAAGTCACCAGAGCTGGCTGAGCCACTGGCACAGGCCTCCGGGAGCCGCCTCCCCCTCCCCCACCCCCTCCCGCACGGGGAAGCGGGCCTCTCTGGTCTCTAAGGAAGGGGGTGGGGGAGGAAGCCAGCGCAGGGATGCTGTG
>NW_011889186.1:298463-313886 GCF_000151845.1 Pteropus vampyrus
CAGCACCCCTTCAGGGCCCCCGGCCGCCGGTGTGAAGGGGCAGGCAGCAGGGCTCCCCAGAGATCTTGCCAGCCTCTGCTCTGACCAGGGGACCTTTGTGGTGGCTGAGCACTGCCTGCTTGAACAGCAGCGGCTCTGCTCTCGGCCAGGCCACCCGACAGGGTCAGGAGCACTGCCCTCCGGCACGGCATAGCCCTCCCGACACAGGGTGAAGCAGGAACTGGGGACTCCTAGCACTGGCGGGGGACAGGACAGGTGGGAACGTGGTGCCCGTGTTGGCTGGGTGGGGGCGTTTGGGTGTAGACACCCTCGGGCCTGAGGTGAGACTGGGTCTCGCCATGTGGAGAGCTTTCTGGGTCTGGGGACAGGCCAGTGCTGCTGGATCCCCTATTCCCCCACGCTCCCTGTGGGTGTCAGACCTAGGAGCTGGAGGAGGGCCACGGGTACCCCTGCTGGCCCAGCCCCACCTGCACCAGTGGAGCGTTGCTAAGGCACCAGAGCTGGCTGAGCCACTGGCACAGGCCTCCGGGAGCCGCCTCCCCCTCCCCCACCCCCTCCCGCACGGGGAAGCGGGCCTCTCTGGTCTCTAAGGAAGGGGGTGGGGGAGGAAGCCAGCGCAGGGATGCTGTGTGGCCGGCAAGGCTAGTGTGCATGCGTGCACCCTCGTGTAGACTTGGGGCCCCAGGGACACCCACCGGGGAGCTTGCACGCCCAAGCAGGGGGAGCGGATGCCCGAGTCCCGGTCTCCTGTGGGGGCGTCACCTTGGGTCCACGCCTCATACATATGCTTGACTCCAGTGTAGGTCAGCACCAGCTCCGGTGTGGTCAAGCCTGTGATGTGTGGTGCAGCCCCCCGTGGCATTCACAGTCAGGGCGGGCGGCCTGCACAGGGACCAGTGTGGTGGCCGGAGCCTCGCCAGACAGAAGCCTTGGTGTGAGTCTGGTGGTTCCCTGCCTCTCCACGACAGTGCCTGTGTGCAGTGAGGGGAAGCAGACGAGGCGACCCAGTGTGCGTGTCTGAGTGGGGCACACCCACACCCCCCAGTTAGGATTGTGGTCTGTTGCTGCTTCCCTGGGCTGCAGCCCCCAGCCCCGTGCACCCCTCCCAACCATGCTGGCTGTCTGCCCCTTGGCCCCCACACTCTTTGTTCCCCACGCCCCTTGGTCCCCATGTCCCCACCCCCAACGGGTGAGGAAGGGCTTCTCCTTAGGCCCTGGGTTAGGGCTGACACCCGCAACTGACAGGCACACACCCGAGTAGGAACTGGCTGCAGGAAGCAGCTGGCAGGTAGCGCCTCCTGTCGGCAGAGCACAGGAGGGCCTCCCGGTGCCCGACAGGTCTGTGGCCAGCACCCAGCCTTGGGTGACGGTCTCCTGGAAAGGGTCAGGCCTGGGGCCTCCCCCACCAGGGCCTGTGTTAGGGTGTCCCACAGTCCTGCTGAGCCTCCCCCCAGGGCACTCACACAGGGTCACACCTCGGGGCCTGGGGCCTAGGGCTTACGTTCATGCCCTGCGTGGACAGCAGGGCGTCATCCGCGTACCGTTCAGGCACCTTCCCATCCCACGCCCAGTGCGCAGGTGCGGCAGGTGAAGTGGGGCTGGAGCTCGGGGCGGGGTAAGGAAGCCTTGAACCTGGCAGTTTGCATTTGTTTAGGGACCTGTGACGAGGTGCGTGAGGGGTCACAGGACACGGTGTCATGCACCAGTTAAAGGGTGGTTTCATTGCTGTCTCTGGAACTTCCTCACGCGGCGGGCCGTGGGCGTGTGAGTGGCGCCGGGCCCTGGACACCTGCTGCTGCTCCCCGAGTGGCTGGCGCCCCCCCCCACCTTCCCCCCCCCCCCCCGCCTGGACAGCTCCTACCTGCACCACAAAGCCTGTGGGCACAAGAGCCACCGTCTGCCCGGTTCCCCCTTTCTGAGCACACCTCCGCACACAGGGTCACCCCGAGTGCCCCCCGTTATCCTGACTACTGGGTGGACCTTGGCTTTGGAGGCTGGGGCTAGGGTTCTTTCTCAGGGCGCGGTGTCATGGGCACCACGGGGTGGCCTGCGGCCCCGGTGCCCGGGTGCGTCTTCCCAGCAGGGCGAGGCCCCGATTCAGCCTTGAAGCCCCTGTGAATGACGCAGACTTGAACCAGGAGGGCAGAGGGGCAGGGGGCAGCCCGTGAAGTGGGGGCTTTCGCCTCGGGGGCTGCTGCACATCTGCTGAGAGGACAGGACCGAGCAGCTGGCACCATCTGCCCCCTGGGCTGGCAGGGCCTCTCCAGAAGATGGCGGCAGGTGGGCGACAGTGGCATTTGTGGCCTGGAGTGGGGCTATGTGACAGGGAGGCGCGCCCCTCCCTGTGCCCAGGACATCGGGACAGGTGCGGTGGGTGCCTGGGAGGGTCCAGAGGAGGACTGGACGGGGTTTGTCTCAGACGTGCCCGCCGGCCGGCGGGAAGAAAAGAAACAACAGCCAACCTGCCACCAGCCTTTGCTCCGGGTGACAGACCGAGTGCCAGGAGTGTCACCTCAGCACTTTCTGCAGCCCCACAGGGCGTAAGCTGCTCTCCTGGGTTGCAGTCTGTTGCTGCTTCCCTGGGTGGCAGTCCCCAGCCCTGCGCACCCCCCGACCGTGCTGGCGCGTCTGCCCCTTGCGGCAGGTGGCCCCTCACTCAGCAGACTTCGGACAGAGCATCAGCTCCACCTGGGCCACAGGCAGTAGACGGAGATGTCCAGGGAGCCAGTTGCTGGGGCGCAGGGAGCCTGTGCCTGCCCAGCCCTGGGACCACGTGCGAAGGGGCCTGGGGGAGGGGCAGCTAAAGGCCCAAGAGTCGGGCCTGGCACCAGCAGCCGGGTGGGGGCCGGGCGGTGAGTAGCCTGCCACCTCTGCCCCGTTGGAAAGGACATACTCTAGAGGATGCCCTGGCCTCGTGTCCACATCTGGCCGGGTCCTGAGGCAGCGGCCAGCCCTACCCCCCAGGCATACCTAGGATGCATTCCAGGGTGGGGTCCCCCAAGGAGGAATCACACACTCTTGGGGGAAGGAGGGGTGCTGGAGAGGAAACCAAAGTGGACCCCCACACACACGTTCTGCATCCTTGTACATGACACATGTTCCCTATGGAGCCCACCAGTGACACGACATATCATGACATGGCGACCGGGACCTAAGACGCTGGTGTGAGTGCTCAGAATGCAAACGCCGAGGGTGGAGGTCCCCGGGGAGTCAGCGTACATGAAGCCCTGGTGGGAGCGGGGCCCTCCTTGGACGGTGCCCTGGAGATGTGCTGCCCGCCTGGGTTTTCCAGTGTGCCGGCTGTCCCTGTCCGTCGGGCTTGGACTGGTAGTGCACACTTTTCACACCCCTAGTCCTTTATATATTGTATTTTGTTTTGACTTTAAAAGCAGTTTGGTAATAAAAATCATCTAAAGCAGCCTTAGGCATCCCAAAGAGTGTTTTTTTTTTTTGGGGGGGGGGAGTGTCCCTGTGTCACACGAGTTTAGGCACACAATGAAACAGACTGAGCGTGAGAACTCCACATGGGATCCTTCCAACCAAGAGTCCCAAAACTTACGTGGTCGAGGGGGCAATGGTGACATGTGACAAGCTCAGCCTTCTATAGTCAGGAGACGGAGTGAGAGGCAAGCTCACCGAGGAACGACGCTATTTGCAATGCGTCAGGACGGTGTGAACGAAATCCCGGAGGCGGTGGCTGTCCCCGTGCAGACTGGCAAACTGTTTCGCCCCACGGCCGATCCCCGGGCAGGAGACGGGCAGCGGGCTGTCACGCGCACCGCGTGGCCCAGCATGCCCGGTGCCCGTGCAGCCAAGGAGCCGAAAGCAGACTTGAACAGATGCGCGCACCCCACGCTCACGGCAGCATGAGTCATAGCGGCGGGAAGGTGGGAGCAGCCCACGTGTCCGTCGACAGATGGTGGACGCACGGGACATGGTCCATCCTGATAGTGGACTGTCACTCAGCCTTGAAGGGGAAGGGAATTCCGCCCCCCGTGACAGCATGGCTGGGCCTCGAGGACATTGTGCTGAGTGAAATAAGCCAGACACGCAAGGCCCAATGCTCTGTGATCCCTACACGAGGTCCCTAGAGGAGCGAGATTCACAGAGAACAGGTGGTGGGTGTCAGGGGCTGGGCGGGGGAGTTTGGGGACAGAGTTCGAATTCTGTCAAATGAAGAGGGTCCTGGACATGGTGGTGGTGACAGCTGTACCACTGAGCTGTGCACTTAAACATTTGAAATAAAATGGTAAATTTTACATGCTGTACATTTTACCACAAAAGAAAAAGAAAGATGCACACACGGTACCCACACCCCCGTGAGACACAGGCCCAAGGACGGTACACGATCTGCATTACTGCTTTGTCTAAAGTTGCAAAAGTTTCAAAACAACCTCCACATCCCTTAATAGGGACTCAGTCAGTAAAAAGAGGTGGCGGTGTGGGTGGACTAGCACGGGACATCACGTTGAAGACAACAGCCTGTCACCTCCGCTTTCTCCCCAAGTCGCCCGAAATGTCAGAAGGGTGTTTGTGTTGCTTTGTTTTTAAGCTGCAAGCCACAGAACGAAGAGAGTGGCAGAGGAGCCAGGGCTGCAGAAGGGTGGCGAGCGCCCCCGACCCAGCCGAGTGTCCGCCGTGGCACCTGTGGGGCGGGCAGGCATGGGGCGGTCAGAGAGGAGGCTGCAGGACGTGGAGGAGGGCCTGGGCGGGGGTTGGGGTCTGTTCTGGATGTTTTCACTCCGAGGCGGCTGTCCGGGGCCTGAGATGCGGGTGCGCTGACAGGGCGTGCTACTCTGGGGGTGGATACAGGGACGACCGGAAAGGGACAATGCCCCCTGCCCCGCCCTGCCCCGCCAGACCAGCTTGAAGCCTGCTGTGGAGGTAGGGGCCCAGGGTGACAAAGCCCGCAGGGGTGACTCTGGGGCCCACCCAGGCTGACCCCAGCCCATGCCTTGAAAGCCCCACCCGCAGCTGGGGTGACAGGTGGGCCTGGCCAGCTGGACACCTATGACACCTCGGGGCACTGTCTGTGGGAGGTGATGTGAGGAGAAAACGCCCCCCAGCTGGAGAGGCGAGGTCCCCAGCCCCGCCCCACAGCCTCGCTCCGTCCCGCGCCCTGCAGCCCCCCGTGTCCGACTAGGCCCAGGGCTGGCAGGAATGCCTGGCTGTGGCCATCCAGGATGGCACAGAGCCGACCAGGGTCAAGGGCGCGGAGGTGGCAGGAAGGGCCAGTGAGCAGCATCCTTCCCGGGAAACGGGGCGGTATGGATATGGGGGTGACCCCCGCACCCCGACGGAGGCCCCTGCCTCTCCCAGCCACGTGCAGGTCAGGACGCCAGCCCAGCCTTTAGACAAGAGCGTTTATTGTAGACAGCCTCCACTCAGGCCCACTGGCCAGCTGGCCAGGACAGGACAGGCATCAGGCGCCCGCCACCAGCCTCCCGAGCCTGGGCCGAGCCGGGGCTGCGCGGCACGGTCTGCCTGCAGGCGTGTGGGGCAGTGGAGGGGGCGACACCCACCAGGCGGCTCTACTCTACCCGTTATTGCATTTATACGCTTGTTAGACTCGAAGGCTGCGGTGAGGCAGGAGGGGCCCCCGCGGGGCTGGACGCAGCTGCGGGCACGTCCCCGACAGCCACCCCGCCCTGCCGGGCTCTCGGCTGCCCCCAGAACAGCTGCTGTGGGATGGGGCAGGGGCTCGGGGCAGGAAGCCAGGTGGCCCCTGCCTCAGGAATCCCCTGGAGCCACAAGCTGGAAAGTGGACTGCAGCAGCCCCTCCAGAGACTGGCCTTCGGGCGGTCTGTCTGCCCAGCTGGGGCGCAGATGACAGGCGGAAATGGTATGGAAGCTCTGCCACTGTAACTGCCCACGACACGTCAGGCCTGCTGCAGTGGCCCACCCAGACACCCCCCCATACAAGCTGCAAGCAAAGAGCAGAAGAGGGGGGGTGAAACAGCCACACCCTTTAATGTCCCCACACAGGGGCTGGGCCAGGTCAGAGCCCATCCCGGACCCCTGCCGACCTGGGGGCTCCCTCCCGTGCTGGGGGCTCACCAGGAAGCTGCTGCCGGGAAGCCCCCGGGACCACTGGGGCCTCTCAGGACAGGCTGACACAGGAGCGTCCCCCGCTTCCATTGCCCCCCGGTGCCCTGTCCTTGAGCCCTCTGGCCGGTGTCAGCGCTCCACCCTGTGCTGCCCAGCACCCAAGCCCAGGCTCCTTCTGCCCCAGAGGGTGCAGGGGAAGCGCCGGGGGCCAGCCGGGGTCTGGCTTCCACTGCCCGGGCCTGTCCACCTCTCGGTCTGTGTGTACATCTATACATGTGTTACCTGTGTACATATGGGCAGATAGCTGTATGTGAATTCGGCATGCACTAGACTCCCAAGGTCTGTACAGGGACTGGTGGACCCCCACCTGGGGACCAGCCATCATTTTTTTCGAGCCAGGAAGACCACACCAAGAATCAGGGCTACGGTTGCCACAGCCACCCCCCCAGCCACCAGCAGGGGGGTCAAGTTCTCGAAGGGGCAGGGACCTCGGCCCCCTGGGCCCTCACTGGGGGCCTCGTCTTCCTCAGCCCCATCTCCAGGGCCCTTGGGCTCAGGGGTGGCACTGGGGCTGCTGGGGGCCGCGGGGGCTGGCTTCAGGTTGCTGTGGTTGTTGAGAAGGGCGGGGTCTGCCTTGCCCGGAGTCTTCTTGGCAGGTGGTGGGGCGGGGCCCGCCGGCGGCTCCTGCTTCTCCACTTGGGCCTCTTTCTTCCCAGGCTTGGCTGAGGGGGCTTTCCCGTCTGTGGTGGGGGGGCCTCTGACCTCTGTACCAGCCTGGGGCACCTTGGTCTCGGGCTTGGGGCTGCTGGCCGACTTCCCTCGGGACTCCATGGTGGCGGTGCTGGCAGGCTGTGTGGGGCGTGTGTGGACAGGCAGGTGGCTGGACCACAGCAGCTCAGGACAGCTCGGCTCTGGGCATTACATGGGCCTGGAGGGAGACACAATGAAGCCCTCCTGTCCAGCCCCCACCACCTCGTCCCTATAGAGACACAGCCCAGTTCGTTAGACCCCCAGCTTAGAATCTCCCTCTTCCAAGGCCTAGCTCCCCCCTGTCCCCAACCACTCCCTGAGGACCCCTCCAACCACACAGGCAGGGGCTACGGGCCCCGCACAGGCTGGGGGGACCGGGGATGGAACCATCACACTGACCCCGAGCGGGATGGCCCTACAGGAAGTGAGAGCCCGCCCAGCCCTGAAAAGGGCCTGCGGTCAGGGGAGACGGCCAGCGGCCAGCGTGGGCCTGGGCGGAGCCGACCCTGTACCTTTCTAATGAGGGGACTGGGTCCAAGTGGAGGGGGCAGGGCGGGGCGGGAACCTGGTACTGGGCTCTCTGGTGCTGGCGAGGGGGTGGGGAGTGGGCCCAAGGCCACCAGGACCTGGATGTGACAAACCTGAGGTGCCTCCCCAGGAGGCTGGAGAAGCCAGGAGAGGAGTGACAGGCCTCTGCTTCCCCGCAAGCCATCTGCCCCTCCCTAGCTCCCGGCCTCACCTGCTTCAGCTCAAGGGCAGGATGTCCTTGCTGAGCCAGAGGCTGCACCTACCTCTGGGGCGGAGGGGACACCTGGCGTTAACCTGGGGTGGGGACATACCCTGTCAATCAGCCGGAGCATCTGGGCCAGGCAGGAGATGGGGGTGTGTTTGTAGGAGAGGCCTGGCCCTGGTACTTAAGGTCCAGGGTGGGGGGCAGGGGGGGATGGACAGGCACCTAGCCACCCGGGCCTGAGTCATCTCTCTCTGCAAACCTAGACACCACCTGTCTGCCTTTCCCCCTGGGAGGGTGGGACACTCCTGCCCAGGGTAGAGGGCCCATGGCAGCCCAGGTTCCTCACCCTGGCCAGGCACACTAACCACATGGAAGGTCACCTGAAGGTCACATCATGGGGGGGGGTGTCCCAGTGAGAGGCCCAGCCGCTGGCCCACTTCCCAGGGAGCCCCAGCAGCACCTCACCCGCTGCCATTCTGGAGGGGCACCCAGCTGCGGGGCATCGCGTTTGCAAAGAGTAGGTGGTCTGCTTCCCCCACCTACCCTCCGCTGTTTTTAGCTCCACACTGACGTCACCAGGCTGTCCCCTCCCCCTCTCCAGGGCTGCTGTGCTCGGGAGTGATGACCTTCAAGGTGGGGAACTGTCCCGGTGCCCCCATCCAGCCCCGGCCCCAGGCCGCGGAGCCCCCGCCCCAGCCGCCTTACGCTGCTGCTCGCGGCTGCTCCTGGCGCTCCCACCTCCGCGCTGCGCGCTCTCCGCGGGCCGGGCGGGCAGCGGGCTGCGGTGCGGCTGCGGACCGGGAGTTTCCCACAATGCAGTGCTGCCGGCGCAGGAAGTGGGTGCGGGGCCGCATCAGCTGGGGCTCCGCCCTCCGTCCGGCGCCGCGGCTCCGCCTTTAATCTCACAGGCGGTTTAGGGCTGAGGAGGCGACGCACTCGGGCTGCCTTTCCTGCGCCCGCATCCCAGACTGCGCGGTTGTCAGGAGGCGGTGCCTTCCAGGGTCCCTCCCGGCCAAGGCGCCCGTCGGGGGGCGGACATGCAGACCCAGGTCTGCACAGGTGAAGCCAGAGGTGGGCCTCATAACAGGGCCCAGGGAACTGCCCTTCCCCCTGCCCCTAACAGAGTCTCAGAGAGGAGGCGTCTACTTAGAATATTTATTTACCTTCTTACATGACAAGACACAAAAAGTCACTTCTTAAAACTCTTCAAAAGAAAAAAATATAAATCTGTAAGCAGCAGCAGCAGCTTCCAAGGTACAGATGTGGTGGGAGTAACTGCGAACTGGGGGCCAGGCCTGAGCCCCAGGTAGTGTCGCTGGGAGGGGCTTCCTAGGAGGGGGCCTGCGTGGGGGATCACAGCACCGGCACGTCAGGACCAATCAACAACACGATCACGTGGCAGGGGAGGGGCGAGCCTGCTTCGATTCACAACATGGAGGAGTCCTGAGGCTGGGGCGCAGCTGTCCAGGGTGCAGTCAGGGCCCGGAAGGGGGAGCTCCTGGCCTGGCCCCTGCAAGCTGGGCAGGTGCCCCCTGGCTCCACACCGGTCTTCATGCCTGCCCTACCCCCTGGCCAATCCCGGACCCTGGACAGGGGTCTCAGGAGAGGGTCAGCAAGAGGGGCCAGGCCAGAGCAATAAATACCAGGCCGGGGTGAGCGGGAAGCTAGGGCACACGTGACACACACTTACACTCACTCACACACACACACACACACACACACGCACACACACGCACACACACGCACGCTGCCCGGCCATGGGGGAGGGCAAGCAGTGCCCCCACAGCCCTGTTCCGGGGGAGCCCGGGCAGCTGAGGGCTGGTGGGCACCACGGGCTTCTCGGCATTTGCTTGTACACATGGACCTCACGCACTCTGGGCCCCCTGCCTGGGGTGAGGCAGAAGGGCCCACCAGGAGGGATGCTGGGTCCTACGGTTGGGGGCGTTCCCTGGGAATCAGAATACGGTGTGTCCCCCAGTCTGGGATTCTTGGCTCAATGTGGGGGTAGGAGACCCCAATCCTCCTGCAAGGCCGGCTGAAGTGCGGGCAGCAGCAGGGGCTGGACCGACGGACGGAGGGCTGGGCAGAGCCACTTGTGCTCGACAAGTTAATAAATAGGTTTGTGCAGGGCCCCCTGTGTGGACGAGGGGCCGTGCCTTGGGGACGGGCTGGTAGCCTGGAGGGGATGGTCCAGCTTGGCCAGCCCACGCCTGGGGGCCCCCAGCCCAGAGACCAGCTCTGATCCTGGGGGTATTCGGGTCAGGCGGGAGCTGGGGCAGGGCTGGCTCCAGGAATGTAAAGATTTCTGAGATTTCTACATAAATAAGACATTGATCCCAGTGGCCGTGCAGGCAGGACCCCTTGGGGTCCGTGTGTGTGGACCCTGCACCCTTTCCTCTGCCCCGCATCTATGTGGGGAGGGGTGGGCAAGACTTCTCCTTGCTCGGTCGTGGGCAGCCGTCCGGCCCCTACCCCACTCTGGTCTCGCTTGCTGTGAGTGTGGGGTGGCCCAGGCTCAGGGCTGGGGGCGCTGCAGCAGCCCCAGCAGCGTCTCCCCGATACCCAAGAAGTAGACCACCTGTGCGATGCCGAACAGCGGGGCGATGACCAGCGCACGGCAGTACGCTCCCTTCAGGAAGGCCGACGGGCCCTCGTGCCGCAAGATCTTCCTGTGGGGACAGGGCGTCAGAGCAGGTGGTGGCCCCCACCCGCCCCACAGCCGCCCCCGTCAGGCCTCACTCACCTGGCGCAGTCCAGGAACCCCGAGTAGGTGTCCTCGTTGACCCCACGCTGGAGCGACTGAAGTCGAGTCTTTACAACTGCAGGGTGCGGGCAGGTGTGTCAGCATGGGGTCCACTGCCCTCCAGCCCCACCCCCTAAGTCGCCTGCCCCCGGCCTGCGGCCCAGGCCCACACACTGACCGTCGCAGGGGTTGACAGCCACAGCAGCCGCACTCCCGGCCACACAGCCGGCCAGGAAGGACACATAGAAGGGAGACTTCTCCCCAGATGCCGGCTGGCCCATCTGGTTCAGGTTGGCAAAGAGGGGAAAGTAGACGATAGAGAAGGGGACGTCCCTGCAGGAAGGAGGTGGCAGTGACCAGGAGGTGTGGGGCAGCCGGCGGGCATCCCTCCTCCAGCACCCCCATCGCCCCCACCTGAGCAGCGTGGCCCCTAGTCCCTTGTAGAGGCCGGCAAGGCCACGGCTCTGGAGCAGGTCCCGGGCAAGCTGGGTGGCTGTGGGCCGTGCGACAGCTGGAGCCTCTGCCGGGGGCTGGGCGCCCCCCTGCGTCGAGAGCTGGGCCTGGGTGGCCAGTATCTTCTTCTGGGCAGCTGGGAAGGAAAAAGACAGGCCCGCTGGCTCTCCCTCCAAGTACAAGGTCAGGGCAGGGCACGGGGGTCCGGCTGTTGCCACAGCACGGTTCTCCCCCTTCCCTGAAACCCTCACCAATGCGGCCTGCGTCCTGGAGCTGGATCTTCAGCATCTCCATGGGGGTGGTCACAATCACCTGGCAGGTGCCAGCCCCGCAGCCCGCCAGCATCTCCTTCAGCAGAGTCAGCTTCTGCCTGCAGAGGAGCGGGGAGGGGCCGCAGGGAAGGGTCAGAGGTCCCTGCCACCCAGGCAGCTGCCCTTCGCGAGTGGGTGTGAAGGGGGCTGGCGGCAGTGGAGGCTAACGCGGCCTTGTGGGGGTACAGCGCCCCCCTGCCTCAGACACCCCTCCAGCCACAGGCACCGAGCCTGACACACAGATGGCCCCCCAGCAGGACCTGGAAAGGGGGGCTGGGCTGTTCTCGAGCAGAAAGAGGTAGAGAAACTGGGGTTCTGAAGTGCCCCAAGGGGCAACGCTTTTACCCCACCCTCTGGTGACACAGGAAAGATGGTCTGTACCCCCAAATCTCAGCCTACGAGGGGCAGCTGGGGCCAAGGACCTCTGGCGTCCTGAGCACCAGCGACTCACTGTCTGCTTCACCCCTCCCAGTGCGGGGAGGACAGGATGAGCAGCAGGAGGCCCCACAAGGTCAAGGTGAGGAGGACAGGCAGAGCCTCCGTCCTTCGTCTGGAAGCACAGACCCCTCCCCATTGACCTTGGCTCCCAGCAGCTGGGCAGGGCCAAGCCCCTCACCCGTCCTTGGAGAGCTGATATCGGAAGAAGTCGTTGGCTGCCAGCTTGATGGCCTTCTCGGGGGTAACGAGGGTCAGGTTCACGGCAGCCCCTGTGAGGCCCGTGGGGGACACAGGCGGATCAGAGGCCTGGGTTGGGGGAGGCTCTCGGCCAGCACCAGCCTCCCAGCTGGCAAAGCCCTGCCCCAGCCACTCGCTGGCCGCCGCCTCCTGCCCTCTCACCCACATCTGTGCCAGGCGGGGGCGGGGCCCAGGCGGGGACAGGGAGCCTCTCCCCCTCCGGGCACTCTTATGACCCTCTCACTCCCGCCAAGTGGGCTTCCCTGAGGACAGAAGGTGCCCTCAGTGGCGGGGGCACTGTGGGCCAACATAGGTGAAGGCAGGTGTCCGGCCCGCTGGGGTCAGAGTCGGGGGGAGGCAGGGCAAGCCCCTCTAGGTGCTGAGGGCGCCGGGCTGCACAGCGTCTGGGCAAATCCAGGCTTGGGGACCTCCTAAGCTGCTTTGCAGCCAAGCTCCACCCCGCCCCCACCTCATCTCCCAGCACAGATGCGGTCCTGCCTGTCCCAGAAGGCCGGGGAGGAAGCAGCAGCCACCTGGCAACACAGCGTCCTCCCATGCTGGGCGCTGGGGGACGGGGACGATGGCCAGGAAGGGGAGATGCTGAGAACTGCCACCCCCCACAGATCCCACCCCATCGCCCGCCCCCTTCCAGCACCGGGGCTGGGCTGACGGCCCCCAGCTCTGGTGCAGCCAGCCCCCCGGGACATGTCCACTCATGTGCCCAGCCCAGACTTGCAGCCCTACTCTGCCTTCCCGCCCACCTCCCGCCCACGACGGCCAGACCCCTCTGAAGCTGCCCAGGGTGCCACCCAGGCCGGCCCCTGCCTGAGCCTCACCGCGGTACATGCCGAAGTAGCCCTCCGAGCGGATGGTCTTGACGAGGCAGTCAGACCTGCAGCCAAGGGACGGGGTGAGCGAGGGGGGCAGCCGGGGGCCCAGCCAGGGAGTTCCCAGGCCTGGCGGCCCTCAGCGTCCCTCAGCGTCCCTTTTTGTTAAGCGGGAGCAGGACGCAGGAGTCCGAGCCTCCCCCGTCACGCCGCGCACACTCACATGCTGGTGTACATGCGCTGGCCATTCTGCTGGTTCTGCAGCCGGGTCTTGGCCAGGTCGATGGGGAACACACAGGTGACCCCAATCAGCCCGGCAATGCCACCATTGATGAGCTTGGCTGGCAGACTGTGTGGACAGAGTGGGTGTCAGGACCTGTCGGCCACAGGGCAGGAGTGGGGTAGGGCAGGCCGCGACCCAAAGCAGGGTTACTTCTGACCTGATCTGCTTATCAGCCATCTAACTCGAGGGCACCCAGGTAGGAGTGAGGAGGTGGCGCCGGGCCGAGCGGCAGGCGAGCGGGCGGGGCCGGTGGGGAGGGGTGGTCCTCCACCAGCCAGGGATTGCAGGGTGGTGTGTCCTAGAGGGAAGAGGGGACCGGAGTCAGGGGGGTGGGGCGCAGTGCTCAGAGGCACAGCAGAGGGACGAGCACCCGGGTCTCCCCGCGGCCCGGGCCGCCGCATCACCGTGAGCAGGGGCGCAGCCAGGGAGAAGATGCCGGCCACCAGCTTTCCCCTCAAGGGCCCCCGCGGTGCAGCGTCCTCCGCGGCTGGCTCACGCTTGCTCACGCTCACCGGCACAGGGCTGCTTTTAAAGGGCCAGGCGCGGGGGCGGTGGGGGCGGGTGTTGGCGGCCGCGCTGGCAGGACCGGATGATGTGCCAGCTGAGGCACCTCGGCCCTGGACCGGGCTGCAGCGACCCCCCACCCTTGAGCAGAGGCGGCGCGAAGATTCTCTTTAGGAAGGCGCTCCTTCCCAGCACCCCGGGACCCCCTACCTGGGCTCAGCTCACAGCTGCCCAGGTAGACACTGCCACCTCAGGTGCAGCCCCCACTGCAGAGGCAACTCCACGCTGGACCCCCGGAGGCCCCCTTCCCTCAGAGAAGCACGCTTCTCACCCACTCAGCCCTGCCCCTGCCCCAGCCCTCCCAGACAGACACACAAGGACCGGGACCGGCACCTCTGGCAGCCGCGGGGGTGTGTGGGGCACAGGGGCGGGGTGGCTGGGAGGTGGACATCCAGCCATCCAGCCCGACCTGCTGAGGCCCCCGCAGTCGGTTCTCCATCGACTCCAGGATGGGGCGAAGGGCCCTCTCACGAGCATGGGGCTGGGGAACTGGGCCAGCCTCATGGGCCTCCCAGAGTCCTGGGGCCCCCGGCCAGCTGTCACCATTCACACCCGGAGACTGCCCCCCAGGGTCACCCGGCTGGCTCACACCCCAGTTCCTCTGAAGACCGGTGACCTTCCCAGGGAGGCAGCCCCTCCCTGTCCGCCACCGTCTCTGCCACCCCGTCTCTGCCACCCCATCGGCTCACCAGAGAGGTGCACAGAACTCCTCCTCAGAGAGCACAGCCTGCGGGCTCCCGAGACAGAACATCTAGTGGCTGAGGGAGGTGTGGCCATGGGGACTGGCCACGGGATTGGCCACGGGGATTGGCCTCCGGGCGGGGCGGGGCGGGGGACGACTTTCTCTTTCATTTTGGGCGGCTGGGGTCCCCACTGCCGCAGCCGCAGCCGCAGCCTTGCAAGAAGGTATGGGAAGGAGGGAAGGAGTGTGGCAGCTCCCGGGAGGCCGGGCCCCGCTGTGGCAACCCTCAGTCCACAGGGAAGTGGGTCCGACTCAGGACTCAGGCTGACCCAGCCAGGTGAGGCCACCCTCCCACGAGGACATCAGCCCCTGGCCACCTGGCCTCCCGCCGCCCCATAGGTTCCTGTCTGCAGCTTGCAGTCTGCCTGTCTGGGTGCCCAGGCCCCCTGCGGGCCTCTGCTGGGGAATGGGTGCTGTGGGGTGCCAGTGAGTCAGGGCCCACTCGTGTCTGTGGGTCCCATGTGTCCACTGGGGGAAAGTGCAATTCAGAGAGACTTGGCACAGAGCGGGGGGGGGACAGTCCTGCCCACCGGAGAGGCCAGGGAAGGAGTGCTTGCCGCCCACAGGCCTGCTCGCGGGGCGGGTCCAGAGTTCACGGGGACTGTGCTCCGAGAGCCCCGCCCTGCCCAGCCAAGCCCCCCACACACGCTGGGCCTCAGGACCAGCTTCTCTGTGCTGCAGCCTGCAGAGAAGTCTGACCTCTGAACTTTAACCTGACCTTGCCCTCCCCATAGCAGGTGCAGACTGGCCACAGCCAGCTCTGTCCATGGCCCTGCCAGGCCCCTCCGCCCTCCACGCTGGACCCTGGACCCTGGGCCCTCGTGGCCAGGGTCTGCACCCACGCTCTAGTCTCCGAGTCTAGCCCCGCCCTCTGGGGGCGGAATGAAACCTGTCTCCTGAGCATCTCCAGACCCTACCCAGAGGACGGGGGTCCTAGAAGGCAGATGGACTATCTAAGGTGGGGAGGGGAGCAGCTGTCCCAGGACAAGAGGCAGGTCCAGAGACCCCAGGCCTGAGAAGATAGCCAGCCCTGGGCCCCCAGGCGCAAGCTGCAGGCTGGAGGGGGGAGGTGGGGCCAGGAACACCGGGACCCTGCCTGGGAAGACTGGAGGGGGTCCTCTGGACCCTGAACTCCCCACCCCCGTTTTCTGTCCTTACTTCATGGCTCCCCTCCTTGCTTATGATACAGCTGTAGAGAGCCTTCCCCAGCATCCCATGTTGTCATAGAAACCAAGCAATTCCAGCCAGGAGAAGCCTTGGGCTGGCAACCTTCACTGTCCACCCCTCCGCTCCG
>NW_011889186.1:314886-320755 GCF_000151845.1 Pteropus vampyrus
GTAGTGCTAGGAGGGACTGGGCCGTCCGGAACAGACGCACCCGGCCGCACACGGATGACTCTTGGCGGGGAACAGCCGTTTGTCGTGGGTGCTCCTCTGCCTCCCGGGGAGGTCGGGACAGCAGGAGGCGCTGGGCACGTGGGAGGGGTCGTGCACAGGGGCCGGGTGCTAGCGGGGCGGGCCTGCGGATCCCCACCCAACAAACACAGCAGGCTCTGAGACAGCGACCAGAACAGAGCATGTTGGTCACACATGGGAGGTCACTGCTCCCATGCACAGGGAAGGCTTGAAAGTGGGGGCCTTGGAGCGCAGGCCACCGCACATTAGGGGCCAGCCGAAAGTTAGCAGGTCTGGGCCTGGGCAGGCTCCGGGGGCTGTGAGGCCGAAGCGCCAGGTGAGGCATCGTCCCCGGGAGCCAGGCTTGTGTGACGGATGCCATCCTGGTACTTGCGGCGGCCGAGCTCCAAGATGGCCCGCACCTCTTGGGCCACGTCCCGCCGGTCACTCTGCTCCAGGGCCTGCATGAGCCGCCCCACGGCCCCTGGCTGCCCAGCCTGGCGCTCAGCCCAGGAGAAGAGCATGTGGCGGATCTGCCCGTCCAGGTCGTCCCTGGGGAGGGAGGCATGGTGACAGAGGCCCAGCCCAGGAACACTCCACACCCAAGGTCCTGCTCCCCTTCCCCGGGCCAGGAGTGACCAGACCATCCCTTTCCTGCCTGTCGCCCTGCTCCCACCTCCCCTGGAGGGAACTTCACCCACCCTCAAGTGGGGGTCCCCCTGGCAGCCGGGGTGGGGGTGGGGGTGGGGTGGGCGGCAGCGGCGGCTCAGAGGAACCCACCTGAACTTGTGCCGGATGCGCTGCAGCTCTTGGTAGGACAGGCCCAGGTGCAGGGCCACGGCCGGCCAGTCAGGGCCCAGGCGCCCGGCCACGTTCAGCAGATTGCTCTGGGTCAGGAAGCCGGTCTCGGCGTCGCCCAGGTTCAGAGGTGCCAGGGAGAGACCAGCCCCTCTCCCCAGCCCTGGCCCCTCAGAGCCCCGCAGCCTCTGTGGGGAGGGACGGGTCTGCTGAGAGCCCTGGCCTCTGCCGCTGCCCCGTTGCACACACCGCCACCCCCGCAGGCCCGCACCGGCAGCTTGATGGGCAGAGTGGCCATCCACAGGGCGTCTGCGCCTCTCCTCTGCCGGGCAGCCTCTGCCTCTTCAGGTACCTCCTCGGGCACCGGTCCCCGATAGAAGGACACCTGGAGCAGGATGAGAAGGGCTTCAAGGCCCTGCCGCTGCCCAAGCGGCCTGGGGCCCTGGCCCGTTGCCCCACCTGGCCCCTCACGGCCTGCGCCTGCCGGTCCAGGGTGGTGGTGACGTACACCTCCTTCACATTCTTCAGGTGCGAGTAGAAGACGAAGCACACCCTGCCCTCCACGCAGTCTGGGCGGTCTGGGGGCAGGGCAGGTGCTCAGCAGGGAGCCTGGGGCAGACCCCAGGTCCCCGCTCCAGGGACAGGGGGCATACCGGCGTCCACATCCAGGCCCCTCTCAAAGGCAGCAAAGAACTTCTCGCCCTCAAACATCTCCACCGTGTCGGAGGGCTCGGGGCCGTGGTACCGCTCCAGCAGCCGCCGCAGGGTGGCGTCCACCTGGGGGCAACCCTGGGCTCAGAGCCCAGCGCCGGGCACCCCCACTCTGCTGCCCCCGCCCCGGCCCCCTGGCCCGGGCTGCACCTTGTGGCGGGGCAGGCATTGCAGCAGGACCTGCTCAGGGTCCCGCCGCCTCTGCAGTGCGATGAGGTTCACGTGGTGCAGCCGCAGCCGTGCCCAGGCCTTCCGGGCCAGGTCCCCTACACAGGTCTTGGTGGTGTACCAGAGCCAGTACCTGGGAGGGCTGGGGTGAGCTGGGGCTGCACACATGGGGTGGGCGGGGAGGGGACCGAAGGAGCTGGAGGGGACACTGACCAGGAGAAGTGCATGACCTGGAAGCGAGCATACAGGTGGGTGAGCTCCAGTGCCACCTCAGCTGTGATGTCATCCCAGGTGGCTGTGGGAGGGGCCTGGTACAGCAGGTGCAGGTGGGAGCGGTCCAGACTGAGGCCTGGAGACAGGAGGGGGCCACAGGCTGAGCCCCCAATGGCAGGGGCTCCCCTTCTGAGCACTGCCCCCTTCCCATGGCCACAGGTCCAGCCCTGCCACGTGGCCACCTCTCACCTGTGATGCCAGGGGGCAGAGGCAGCTGCACAGTGACTGGCCGGAGGAAGCCAGAGGGGCCACTCTGGGAGAGGCAGAGCAGGGGGCTCACGGCCGCCGCAGGCTCCCCCAGCAGGGCCTGCAGCTCTCTGTCTGCCACGTGCACCACCTGGAGCAGACAGGCCACCTGAACACTCACTTGTGCCGAGGCGCCACCAGCCACCCTTGGCGGCTGCCCTGCTAGTACCTGCATGCGGACGTGACAAGGCTCCTCGGTGGCTCCCGGGGGAAATGTGACCTTGATCCCAGGATTCCCCGAGGAGAACAGCAATGTCCCCTCTGGTGGCACCAGGCAGGCGTTGGACACAGGGCGTGAAACCACAAGGAACCACGAGAAGTGTGGTACCTGGCAGTGAGCCCAGAGCCGCTGGGCACGGGGGACAGGGTCAGAGGGCACAGTGTCAGGCAGGGCCACCCCCGGTGCTCCTTCTCAGGCAGGCCCGGACGACGGCCCTCACCTTAGGGGCCTCTTCTTCCAGGTGGGTCTCCAGGTCACTCCAGCTGTCATCACTCAGGGTCCTGACCACCACCTCACGGCAGCGCCGGACCCTTGGGGGCACAAACAGCAGCCACAGGCCCACCTCCTGCCAGGCAAGGGTGGTGTGAGCACGGGGGCTGTGCCTGGGCCCTCCTCGCCCGCCTCTCAACATGTCCTAGCCGTGCCTGCTGGAAGGACGCCCCATGGGGCTGCAGCTCCAGGACACCACTGAGCAAGGAGTCATGGGGACCCAGGGGGACGAGACGCGGTTCCGGCAGCCACAGTCGATAGCGGATGATGACGGAGGTAGCAGTGGCACCAGCGGGGAATTGCAGGCGGACACCACAGGCCAGTGTCACAGAGCAGCCTTGGGGAGTCACGGGGAAACTGAGTGAGGAAGCACAGGGCGGGCGTCGGGTCAGGCGCAGAGGGGCTTGCCTGTGTGTCTGAGCTCGGCACCCTGGGGACTCTGGGAGAAGACCCCCAGGCATGGTGTGGATAGCTGCTCCTACAGCCCCACCCCTCCCCCACCCCACACCTGTCAAAATCTGAGGTCAGGAACAGTCTGGGCATTTCCGGAACCACGGGTGTCCCTGTGGGAGGACAGACAGGTTGTAAGGACAGTCATGGTACCTGTGTCCTGCTCATGGTCCGCCCCTCCCCAACAACAAGCCTACCAGGGGCACTGCAGGAGTCCGGCAGGGCCTTGCCTAGGGGGTTCCCCTGCAGCCGCACAAAGGGGGCGTCTCGCAGCTCAGGGGGCACGTCCCGGAGCTGATTGTCCCTCAGGTCCAGCCGAGTGAGCAGCGGGAGGTGGCCCAGGCCGGCGGGCACCGAGGCCAGAAGGTTGCTGTGCAGAATGAGGAGCCGCAAGGAACGCAGCCCCGCTGTGGGCAGGCGCCAGCTTAGGGCCAGCAGGGGGCCACTCAGGGCCACCTCTGGCCCTGGAGAATCAGGCCAGGTGGGACGTTCATGCTAGGGCCTCCCCAGAAGCCCTTGCGGTCATGCCCCATGGCCAGCACGGCACTCAGGCCAGCCGGTACAGGGACCCTGGAAGGCCAGGGAGGGGTAAGGCACAAAGGCAGGCCAGGCCTGTGTGTGCGGGGCCCACATGAGAGTGGAGGCCAGGCCGTGGCCGAGGCGCCCTCCCAGCAGGCCCCGTGAGCCAAGCGGGGCACAGCCGGCACTCACCGAGGGAAGCCGGGAGGCTCCGCAGCCGGTTGGAGGCCAGGCTGAGCTCGGCGAGGCTGCTCAGGCCTCCGATCTCGGGGGGCAGCGTGTCTAGGAGGTTCTCAGAGAGATCGAGGTGCTGCAGAGTTGACAGGGTCCCCAGTGCCGTGGGCAGCGTTTGCAGGCGGTTGTGGGTCACAGCAAGGAAAGTGAGGGCGGGGAGGGCCCCCAGCGCCTCGGGCAGCTCTGAGAGGCGGTTGCGAGACAGCAGGAGAGCACCCAGGCCACGCATCTGCGGGACGCAGTCCGGCAGTGTCTCCAGGCTGTTGAAGCTGAGATCCAGGTGGACCAAGCGGGCCAGGCCACCCAGGCTGGACGGCAGCGTGGTCAGGGAGCCCGGGAGGCAGGCACCCAGCGCATCCCGGCACTGCCCGCCTGGGAGAGGGAGGGCAGATGTGGCCCTCAGTCCAGGTCCCAGTGTGGCCCTGCCAGCAGGGGAAGGAGCTGCATGCAGGGAGGCACAGACCTCCTGTCCAACCCCACCCGACAGGGACAGACAGCTGCAGAGACTGGAGTGATACCAGCATATGGAGGACGGCAAGGACTGAGACCGCAGGCTCCCCTCGGCTGAGAGCCATCACCCACGACCCAGGAAGACGCACACCGGGGTCAGCTGCAGGGTCCAGGAGCCAGGGCTCAGCCAGCGTCACACTGGGGGAGGAGGGCTGGGTAGGGAGTAGCGATGGGGGCTGGACCAGGGTATGCCTTCAGAGACCAAGAAGCAGAGGCAAGAGCTAGAGATGGGTCTGGGACAGGGCTGGGACCAGACGGGGCTCACCTTTGAGGACCAGGGAGCGGAGGTGTGGCAGGCTCCGCGGCACCCGGGCCAGGGTGGCCTCCAGGAGTTGAGGGTCCTCGTGGCCACTCAGCTGCAAGAACTCCACCTCCAGCAGCTGAGGGTGCTGCTGGGCACACAGGTGCCGCAGCCAGCGGCAGCCCTCTGGGTACAGGTCCAGACTCAGCCGGTTCCCGGCCAGGAGAGGAGGCACCCTGGGCCCGGCATCCACAGCATCTGTGGCGTCTCTCGCATCTCCTGCACCAGCTGCCTGGGGCTCCGGCCCCTCCTCTACTGCGGCCATCGCCCACCAGCAGTCCTCGAGGGCCACACATGTCCCAGCTTGTCGGGCAGGCCTGTTCAGGCAGGGCCCAGGGAGGCTGCAGAGTGGGGTGAGGAACGGGCAGGAGTGGGGAGCAGGAACTCCGGCTAGAGGGAGCCTTTGGGCCGTGCCAGCGGGTCCACACATCCCAGGGTCTAGGCTGGACAGAACACTGCCCAAATGGGGCTGGAGAATGGGCCGCAGGCTGGGCAAGCCCTGTGTGCAGAGGGGCCTGGGAACCTGCCTGGGGGATAAGGGGGAAGGGAGACTGAACATCCTAATTCTGGAAATTTGGACAAGGGATGCCTGGAGCTGTCAGGCCATCTGGCTGTGGCCCCTCCTCCCAGGAGAGTCCCCGGTCCAACCCCTTTGACAGGAGGTCCGGACTCTCACCTACCGCAAGAGGGCGGTGGCCCAGGCCCTGGAGGATAGTGCCCGATATGTTAGAGAAGTGAGCGTGAGGAAGGGGATCTGGGGTCTGAGCCACTGGGCGGCTTTGGGGTTCTGGGGACTGGACTCCACTTCTCGACCCCTGGAGGAGGGCTCTTCCACAGCCTCCAGTTCATACCTCGGTCGGCAGGGGAGGGCGGTGCGCCCCGCATTCGGGGCTCGCGCGGCCTGGGGACCGGTCTCCGTCCGGGGAGCGCGCCGTCCCTACACCCAGCCGTCCCTACGGCCCCTGCAGCCGGGGCGTACCTGCGCTCCAGGGCGGCACAGCCCCTGATGCCGGCTCCACGCGCACTGCGCGCCCGGGTTCCCGCCGGCGCGTTTCCGGGCGGGCTGGGACTCGGCGCCGCCCCCTCTGGGCCCCGCCCCATCAGAAAGCGCC
>NW_011889186.1:321695-338383 GCF_000151845.1 Pteropus vampyrus
AGGAAAACCATAATATGGGAGTAATGTCAGGACAGTGACTGTGTGGTCGGCGTTAACACACCATTGCTCCCTGTACTACACTCGATGGCCCACTTTGTTCCACGAGTCCCCTGTGGGCTTGCTGACGCCTCGGGACCGATCTTCCGCCACCTCGGGCCTTAGCACCTGACCCCTCTGCTTGGTGCTTGCCCCAGAGCTTCGCATGCCGGGCTCATCTTTCAGCTCAATGTCACTGCCTCATTCTTTCAGGGTCTGTCAGCCTGGCACTGCTTCGTGTAGCTGCGCTAGAACCTAAGTTGGGCGGAAGCAGGGCCGGGTCTATTCCTTCTCAGGATGTAGGCCTGCAGCAGGGTCCCTGACACGGAAGAGCGAATGAGTGATATGTGCTGATGTCCGCGTGCACCGTGCGGTCAGTTTCGAGCCCACACGTCCAGGGCACCGCAGGGGAGGAGCCACTAGGCCCAGGCAGTTCGGTTCCGCGGCGTGAGCGCGACAAGCGGCTCGCTCAGTTCACCGGGTCCCGCTGGGAACTGGCGCCACCGACCGCACCGGACCTAGGTCCCTGCAGCTAGGACCCGCTCGAGAGCCGGAAGCGCAACGGCCGAAGCTGCGGGACCTTCGCGGAGCCCACGTGCAGCCCGCGCAGGCGTCGGTGCATCGCGCTTCCGGAAGCCGTGCACTATGGGACTAGTAGTTCGCCGGCTGCGTCGGCCGCTTCCCCAAAGGGACGCATCCCGTGCGTGGCGGCCGCGCTGCATGTTGGGAGCTGTAGGCCCCGCGTGGCATACAGGGAGCCCTGTAGGGAGCACTTCACTTCCGGCACCTGCCACGCTTTGCCCCGCCGCTGCATGAATTCCGGGGACGCTGGCCCCACACTATACAAGAAGGCGACCCAAGACTGGCCTTCGTCTTTGCTGTGACGGCTGTGTGACTGGATAGGATGATGGCTTCTCCCGCGTCCTTATTGACCGAGCACCTCCTGACGTCACTCGGAGGCGCCCTCACGGCGCACGGCGCGCGACTCCCGGAGGCTTCTGGGTAGCGGATTAACCCCGCCCCTCGCGCCGGCGCTTTCCTTTTCCTTCCTGACGCCGCTGAGGTCGCACGCGCGAGGCCTCTCCGCAGCTGCTGAGTGAGTGGGGCGGTTGGGCTAGGCTGCGGGCCGGGCAGGGGCCCTAGCGGGCAGGCGGGGCGCAGGGCAGGGCCCGGGCCGGGCCTCGATGGGGACCCCAGGGCCGGGCCAGGCGCGGCCACGCTCGGGCCAGGGTGGGGGCGAGAGGCCTCTGGATAACGCCATGGTCCTCTTTTCCGGCCTCAGGATGCGTTACGTTGCCTCGTACCTGCTGGCAGCCCTCGGGGGCAATGCCTCCCCCAGCGCCAAGGACATCAAGAAGATTCTAGACAGCGTGGGCATCGAGGCGGACGACGACCGGCTCAACAAGGTAGCCGCCTGGGTGACACCGGCGACCCGATACTTTGCACGTAGTGCCTCCTCCTACCCGACGCCAGTTTTTCGTTTGGGAAAGTGGTTTGGGGAGGCCTGTGCCAGCTCTCGTGGTTATTTATCGGGTCGCTGCTTCGGGGCCCTGAGAGAGCCCCAAAGCAATAGCGAGAGTGAGGCACGCCCCGACCAGCATGGTTCAGTAGAAGCACAGTGGAAGTCTCGTATTTATAATGATTTCGTAACTTCTTTTCCTGAAAAACGTAGAAGAGAAAGTATTTGAAAGCTGGTCCATTTCACCGAATTTACTCAAGATGTTATTTTGACGGGTAGTAAGCCTGGACATTTTGCGTTCTTGGTAGCTTTAAAATGTGGTCCACGCTCCCCTTTGCAGCAAGTCTCAGTTCAGAGAATCCACCCGTGGGTAGTCACCGGTGTGCCGGGCGTCAGCCTAGAAGCTTCGGAGCGCTGGCTCACCGTGTGCTTCGGAGGCCACCCCTGCCCTGGCTCGAGAGGTGAAGTCCGTGGACTCGGCAGGGTCTCTGGTAACTGCTGGTTGTGGTTTTTCATTCTAGGTTATCAGTGAGCTGAGCGGAAAAAATATCGAAGACGTCATCGCCCAGGGTGAGGTTGTGACGAGCACTTTGCTTCTGCGGTCCATCCTAATTCCTGCCGGTCAGCTGTGGCCTGCCAGGTTTCGCTTGTGGACCAGAGCACCTTAGAAGCCTTTCCCCAAGCACAGCATTTGTGGGCTTGTGCCAGGGCGCTTCTAGACACCGGAGACGCTAGAGGGCGCCCGTGGGCTCCCGGGCCTGGATGCCCCGCCTGCAGTGTCTGGGCAACTGGGCCTTTGTAAACAGGCCTCACCCGTGTGCCCTCCGTGAGGGGGTTGGGAGCAGAGGCGGGTGTCAGGGATGACCGCAGGCCTTCCTCCCCCCTTTGCTGGGCAGATCGTTTTCTGGTGACGACAGGCTGGCGTTGATGGGACTTGTTTGGAAGTTGAGCTGTTAGGGCAGTCGCTCCTGTCCGTAGGCATGTGACAGACAAAGGACAAAGCCAGCCCAGTAAACAGTCTTTTGAGGTCATTGCTGGAGATGAACATCTCGACACTGGGGCAGCAGACTCGGTTCTTGCCTGGTTATAAACATGTTTGTCCAATTTGACCCTAGGCTAGGACGCTCCTATGATGACGCTTTCATGTCATCAGCCAGCTTCTTATGGACTGATTTCTGGAAGCTAGGTTCCCAAATAGGAAGTTGTGGAGGAGGGCTGTGTGGCAGAGCCTGGGAGATGAGTAAGCACCGTGGCCTAAGTCCACCCATGAGCCACTTGGGAGAACAGGGTGGCTGAGGACATTGGCACTGGGTGACAGGCCCAGTATATGGGGCAGACTGTCTCTTCCCTTCCCTGAAGTATCCTAGAGGCCGCTCTGGTCTCAACTCCCTTCTCTGGTGTCTGTAGGGATTGGCAAGCTGGCCCGTGTCCCTGCCGGTGGGGCTGTAGCCGTCACTGCGGCCCCAGGATCTGCGGCTCCTGCTGCTGGTTCTGCCCCGGCTGCAGGTAAGTGGAGGCTCAGGCAGCTGTCGCTGCGATGCGCTGGGGTCTGGGCACCTGGCCTGCAGTGCAGACCGTGCTCACCATGGCCTTTGTTCCCCACAGCAGAGGAGAAGAAGGACGAGAAGAAGGAGGAGTCGGAGGAGTCGGATGATGACATGGGATTTGGCCTGTTTGATTAGTGTCCTGCTCCCATGAATAAAGCCCTTTTTACAGATCTCTGAGTGGCCCAGTCTCCTATAGGCAGAGGTGGGGCTCCCAGGGAGGAGGAGCTACTGCCCGAAGAGCTGGGGGGTAACAATGCAGGGATCTGGTGCAGAGTAAGCACTTGGGATGGGGGATACTCCTGTGGGTCTTGGGTGTTGCCAAGCCTCGCGCAGGGTCAAGGAGGGTCACGAACCCCCTTCTGGGCATGGTCCTGGCTCCTGAGAGCTGCCAAGGCTTCTCATGAAGTGAAGCCCTCGGGGACACTCGTGAAAGCTTCCAAAGCAGCACTGGGTGGTCTGCACTGCTCTGGGAGGTAGCCCATGGGCCAAGGCCAGCAGCCCTCTCAAGATTGGTGGGGTTCCTGTTACACAAGAGGCGCGGCGGGTGTGTGGTTCTTTAGGTTCCCCTGCGGCAGTTGGGGCCGGGCTCCCGACAGTGCCCCCAGCTCCACTTCAACCCCCAGGCAGCTTGGGTGCGCCCTCACCCGAGCCTCATTGACCCGGTTGTCTGACGTGCCTTTACCTGCTGTGCCGAGCAGGTGTGGAAGTGGTTCGTGGCTGGGCTTAGCCCACGGCGCTTGCTCGAGTCTTAGGGTGGGCCTGCCCATGTCCCGCTCACCAGGCTCTGGCCTGGATGTGGGCCAGAGGGCCTGCCTCTGCCCACGCGGGTGCCATCCTGGCCTTGCAACTGTAGTCCTCTGGGACTTCAGCCTCGGCCAGGCCACTTAGTAGACCCCTGCTCCCCGCCAAAGCCTCTGCGTCCACACCTGGTCTGGGGGTGTGGTGTGTGCAGGGCCCGCCCTGTGGGCTGGTGTTCAGTGTCAGTACAGCAGCGGGGGGGCCCCAGGGAAGGAGTGATTATGGCCTATGAGGGAAGGGCAGGGCCCCTCTGGTTACCCGGAAGAACAGGAAGTAGGGGACCTGGGCTGTGGGGGAGGACGTAGACACCCTGCTCTGGGTGGGCGGGACACGGGGTCAAGATAAGTGAGGATCACTGTAGGGATCCTGGCAGCATGTAGTGCAGGGGCAACGTGGGGTGGGGTGACTGGTGGTGGCCCTGGGCTAGGGTAGAGGGCCCCTCAGAGTAGTAACCCTGAGTCCAAGGGCCCTGTGTGGGCCAAAGGACACCATGGGAGTGGGGGCAGGGCACTGGCCTGGCAGACTCAGACACCTCGGTTCTCTGGGCCCAACCAGGATTCCAGGAAGAGCTGTCCTGTTCTGGCTCCAGAGCTGACAGTCCCAGAGGCTTGGAGGGAGGCTGTGTACCCAAAACAGTTCAGCCCTGGTGTGGAAATGGGGGCAGAGTTCTCCCCGCAGTGGGGCAGCCTCACCCCCAAGGCCCCATGGCCCTTTGGAGGCAGGGAGGGCGGGTACTCCAGCCTCTCCCTGGAGTGGGTCAGGAGTGAACCTTCTGAGGTCCGTGGCTCAGCCTGCACTGCTCAGCTCCCCTCTTTCTGTTCGCCCTAGTGAACCCCTGGACTTTCCAGGCCTGCCTTGGGGTTCTGCCCCATCCGCATTGGGTCACACTTTACACTCCTGCGGCCTCCATCAGCACCCCCCACGGCGTAGTCACTCAGGGTGATCATGCTGATGGGGCCACACCCTCAGCACTCCATCCAAGGCATTCGGGGCGTGGGGTCCCATGTGCTGTGCAGAGAGAACAAGTCTTTAAGTCAAATTCCATGAGAGCCCCCGCCATCCCGCCCGCCCTCTCCCAGTGCCTGGGCCCTGGGTCCCCTCTCCTCAGCCCCCCACCCATGGCCTTCACACATGTTGGGTGGCCCTGGAGAGCTGTACCCTTTCTGAGATAACTGCACCTGCACACCCCATCACCTGTTTTATCCTCATTTTGACCTTATGTTAACATCTGCCACCACCACCCCTAATAGGACTGGGCGGGTTGACTTTGCTCACTGCTCTGTCCTGTGCTGGCCCCCATGCTAGGCACATCGTCAGTGCCAAGTATGGTACCTGACAGCACAGAGGCTGAGGACTGGACAGCATGACCCTAGATGGCCGTGTCTCCGGGAGGCTGTGCTCTGGCTCCTGGGCCTGGGCAGGGGTCTGCAGCCCTGCCTCTAGCTGAGTCCTGAGCTGAGCTCCTGCCTGGGGAGTGAGTGCTCCTGAGAACAGAGCACACTGCCTCCCACTGCCCAAGCATAGACCAGCCCCAGGTTGGGGGCTGGGGTAGGGTGCAGGGGGCTGGGGCCTGGCTGGCTACTGGATACGAGCCAAGCTAGGTCCTGCTCCACAGACAGTCCCAGGGAAAAATGCGGAACAGGGTGGTGGCATCACTGGGAGTGCTCCACCTGCTGGGGCAGTCAGTCTGGGCTGGGCAGGGCCCTCGTCTCACCCAAGGAGACCCCACGGCCTGAGGAGACTGGGGGAGACGCAGGTAGAACCCAGGTTAGTGCCCAGGTGCGGAGGGGCTGCGGGTGGTGAAGGGAAGGGAGGGGCGTCGGGGAGGGGGGCGGCGTGGACGCCAGGTGTGGTCCGCGGCGCTGGTGTTAGCTCTGGAAGTTGTGTGATTCGCATCCGGCCATGGATGTCTGTGGGTCGGTCTGTGGATGAGTCATGGATCTTGGGGGTCCCCAGCCTGGGGAGCGGGTGTTGTAGGCGGACCCCAGGGAGGGGGTGGTGGCTGCTCAGACACCAAGGCCCTCTCCTCGTGGGTGTCCAGATTTGTACGAGGCTCCCAGGCCCACAGACTCCGGGCGGTCCGGGCCTGAGCTCGCCCCTCCCCACACCGCTAGCCACTGTGTGTCCATTCCCGTCACCCAAGATGGGAAGGGAGGGAAGGCGGCAGGAGGCCGGGGACGTGGACGCACCGGTGTCGCGGCTCAAGACCCGCGGACCGGGCCTCCGGGGAGAGGGCTCAGGGCCTAGGTGGGCCTCCAGGGAGGAATTCCTGGGTCGGGGGCGAGCCTCTGGGGAGGGCGGTCTCAGGCCCCAGGTGGGTTTCGGCCTGGGGGCGGGGCTTCGGGGCCTCCCGAGGGTGCGGCCGTTCCCCGCGCGCCCTGATGGGGCCGCGTGTGTAGGTTCCGCCCCGCGTCGACCCCGCCCACTCCCTGAAAACTCCATCTCCGCCACCTCCTAGCGCAGCGTCGCCGCCTCCACTGGCGGTGACTTGGAGTTAGAGCGACCGCTAACCGGCCGGCCAGGCCCAGAGCGAGCGGCGAGCGCGCGGCGCACAGCGAGGCCGGCCATCGGCGGAGCCCGGGCCGGCAGGCCGCCGCGATGTTCCCCAAGGAGGCGACGTTCCCCCGGGAGACGACGTGGAACATCTCGTTCGCGGGCTGCGGCTTCCTAGGCGTCTACCACATCGGCGTGGCCTCCTGCCTCCGCGAGCACGCGCCCTTCCTGGTGGCCAACGCCACGCACATCTACGGCGCCTCGGCTGGGGCGCTCACGGCCACGGCGCTGGTCACCGGGGCCTGCCTGGGTGAGCGGGGCCGGCGGATGGGGCCTGGCGGATGTTCGAGAGCGCACAGCGCCCCTCTGTGTCCGGCGCTGGGAAGCCGGCCGGGTCTCGGGTCCAACCCGGCGCCGGCCAGGGGCGGGGCCTGGTTTGTTTTGCTCCGAGAGTACCCTGGCCCGGCGCGCTTCCGGGGCCGAGGCTGCCACCCAGGGCCCGCCTCTCGGGAGCAGAGGTTGGGGGCGGGCAGGTGCAGCAGAACTATTTTACTGGAAAGAGAAAGTGACTCGGGGGCGGGACCGGGAAAGCCGGGGGGAGGGGCCTAAGCCGCCCCCTCCTCCCGGGCATGGGACTAGGTACTGGCGGTCACTGTGTCCTGCGGCCTGGTATGGGGAGTGGCCTCTGAAGAACAGTCTAGGCCTAAGGGCCCCTGGAGCAGGAGCCTGGCAGATCGGACCGGAGCACAGCAAGCTTTCTCTCACGCAGTTCCTTCTTGTGTACGGCCTACCGCGGGGCTGGGTCCCCAGCTGTGGCCCACTATTTTTGCCCCTTCCATGGGACGCAGGTGTCTCTGGCCTCTCCAGCCCCGTGGTCGGGAGTGCAGGTGTCTGAGTGTGCCAACACAGACTCTGCTCACACACAGGCTTCCGTGGGGGCGCATGAAAGTGGTGTCTGCAGCACAGCGAGTATTTCAGGAGTCCTGGGACCGCTGCCCAGCCCCCAGCCTGCTAGGGCAGCCAAGGTGACAGAGGGGTCATCAGTGCTCTGCCCAGCAAGAGCCTGTGGCGGGTTGTCCCCTGTCTCTTCAGGGGTGGGGTAGAAGGAGCACAGCTCTACATTTTTGGGACCTGGGGGGGTCTACCACTGTGGCCCTGACCCCTCCCTCTACGGAGCCCTTCTCACCAGTGCTCTCAGTCCCCATGCTTGCCGCAGGACACACCTAGGCCCCTGTGCCCAGTTGAGGACATGGCTCCCACAGCAGCTCCCCACCCCATACCCAAGAATCCTCTTTCTCACTTGTAGTCTTGGGCACCTGGCGCCACACTGCCCACTCCTGACCCAGGCAGTGGTCCTGGGAGAGGGCACAGTCCTCAGCACCTCCCGAAGGCCCTCCTGCCCCTGACCACCCCTGGGCCTGCCTCCATTCTGGCTTTGTCCTAGGTTGGCACCCATGGCCCTCAAGAGGAGTGTTGGGGGGTCGCTTGCACTTGGTCTCAGTGGGACACAGTGTTGCTTTCCAGGGGCGGTGGGGCCCCATCATTTCTCGCCTTATGCCACCAGGCCTGTGGGCCCCCTGGGCTGCGCTGGGCTTTGCGGGTCTGGATCTGGCCAAGTGGGTGAAGGCTGAAGCTGGTCAGAGTTGCGTCCTTGCCTCCCCACCTCCAGGGCTGGTGCCACCTGAGGCCAAGCCCAGTGACTCATGGGCCAGAGCAAACTGTTGGGAAACACAGGGCAGAGGGCAAGCCCAGCCCCAGCTGGCCAGCCCTCACCGTCTGGCCTCCCAGGAGTAATGGCTTGCCCCTCCCCCCGCAGGGGCAGGAGGCAAAAGTCTCAACTGTGGGCCAAGTCCCCTGGTGGATGCAGATTCCTCCCGAGTGGATGGGGTGCCAGGGGCCGTGGGGCCCTGGGCATGGAGCCATGGGGCTGTGCCGGCCCCTGACCCTTGGCCCTGCCGCCCCCAGGTGAGGCTGGTGCCAACATCATCGAGGTGTCTAAGGAGGCCCGGAAGCGGTTCCTGGGCCCGCTGCACCCCTCCTTCAACCTGGTGAAGACCATCCGTGGCTGCCTGCTGAGGACCCTGCCGGCTGACAGCCATGAGCGCGCCAGCGGCCGCCTGGGCATCTCCCTGACCCGTGTGTCGGACGGCGAGAATGTCATTATATCCAACTTCAACTCCAAGGATGAGCTCATCCAGGTGGGCCCTGATGAGGTCGCACCAGGGGTGCAGCTGAACCCAGAGGCCCCTGCTCACTGCCCCTCTCTGTCCCTGCCTGCAGGCCAATGTCTGCAGCACGTTCATCCCTGTGTACTGTGGCCTCATCCCTCCCTCCCTCCAGGGCATCGTAAGTACCCCTTGGGCACCTTTCTTGGGCGCCATGAGTCTGCTACTGTGGGCTGTGGGGGGAGGGGATGGAGGAGAAGGCCGTCTGTGCCCCCCAGCCCCTCACTCCCGCCACCGCCTGTTGCCTCACTGCCCCCAGTTACTCAAGAGCCCGGCCAGCAACGGGCAGTGCACACTTCCTGTGGCCGCCCCGCCCCGTCCCGTCTGGCCGTTTTTCAGGGCACAGGCAGGCCTGTAACCAGTGCCCAGTGGATGGAAAGCTCAAGTGGGACTGCCACTGGGTGGGGCTCGAGGTGGCCCAGTAGGGTGGCCAGCTCGCCCTGCAGGCTCCTCGCCCTGTGACCACCTCTGTCCCTGCCACCGCAGCGCTATGTGGATGGTGGCATCTCGGACAACCTGCCGCTCTATGAGCTCAGGAACACCATCACAGTGTCTCCCTTCTCGGGCGAGAGCGACATCTGCCCACAGGACAGCTCCACCAGTATCCACGAGCTCCGGGTGACCAACACCAGCATCCAGTTCAACCTGCGCAACCTCTACCGCCTCTCCAAGGCCCTGTTTCCACCGGAGCCCATGGTGAGTGCGTGCCGCCAGGCAGCAGCCTGCCAGCCTCGCCTCACTTAGTGCCGGGGGCTGGAGCTGCCCTGCACCCCATCCTGGGTGACCAGGGTGGGGCGGGGATCCGGACTGCCTCTCCCAAGGGCCGGGGAGGAGTGCCGTGGCCTGCGCACCTCGCCCCTGAGGCCAGCCTGTCCAGCCTCTGTACAGCGGGAATCTCGGCCGGGACTGCTTAGCTTAGCGGTGGGGAAAGGCGGGCGTGCAGGGAGGCCAGGACTCTGGGGGCTGGGCAGGGCCTGCCCGAGATGCTGACCCTGTTCACCCCTCCCCTGCCTCAGGTGCTGCGGGAGATGTGCAAGCAGGGCTATAGGGACGGCCTGCGCTTCCTGCGGAGGAACGGTGCGTGGCCGGCCCCAGGGAGGAGTGGGGCTCTGCACCCAGCTCCTGAGCTGACCACCTGTTTGGCTCTTCCCACCTAGGTCTCCTGAACAGGCCCAACCCCCTGCTGGCACTACCCTCTGCCTGCCCCCATGTCGCCGAAGACAAGGACAAGGAGAAGACCGTGGTGGCCGTGGAGAGGGCCCGAGTGGAAGGCCACTTGCAGCGGCCAGAGGAGGACCGCATCCTGGACCATCTGCCTGCGAGGCTCAATGAGGGTGTGTACAGGGGTGGGGCAGTGTGGGCTGGGCTCCACTGTCCCCAGCGCCCCGACAACCCCCTCCTGACCCCCTCCCGCCCCGCCTCCAGCCCTGCTGGAGGCCTGTGTGGAGCCCAAGGACCTGCTGAGCACCCTGTCCAACATGCTGCCAGTGCGCCTGGCCACCGCCATGATGGTGCCCTACACCCTGCCGCTGGAGAGTGCCGTGTCCTTCACCATCCGGTACAGGTTGGGGGCGGGAGGCGAGCTCCGGCCCAAACTTAGGGTCATCCTTGAGTGGTGGTCACCTCAGGTTGGGGGTGATGAAGAGAATCCTTGTCAGGGTTCCCAGAAACCAGGGCAGACACAGGGCCAAGGGTGGGGGGTGCACGGGCATGCGTTCCAGGCCGCCGCCCGAGGCCATGCCTCCCACCCTGCCCTAGCTTGCTAGAGTGGCTGCCTGACGTCCCAGAGGACATCCGGTGGATGAAGGAGCAGACAGGCAGCATTTGCCAGTACCTGGTGATGCGTGCCAAGAGGAAGCTGGGCAGCCACCTGCCCTCCAGGTGAGCCCCGAACCGCGTGCTCACCGGAGCCACAGCTTCACTTTAGAGGCCCGCCCACTAAAGTCTGCCCCCCCTCCGCCCCTCCCTCCTCCCCGGCTTGCAGGCTGTCGGTGGAGATGGAGCTGCGCCGCGCCCGGTCGCTGCCCTCCGTGCCACTGTCCTGCGCTGCCTACAGTGAAGCGCTGCCGGGCTGGATGCGCAACAACCTCTCGCTGAGGGACGCGCTGGCCAAGTGGGAGGAGTGTCAGCGCCAGCTGCTGCTCAGCCTCTTCTGCACCAACGTGGCTTACCCGCCGGATGCCCTGCGCATGCGCAGCCCCGCCTGTCCCTCCCCCGCGCCCCCGCAGCACCCTCCTGGCTTGCCCCCTTGCTGAGTGCCCCTGCTCCTGCCTTCCCAGCCCCCTGGGGTCCCAGTGCTGAGGGCCAGGACCCCAGCTTCCCTGCCCCATGAGGCGGGGCCCTGGGGCCGGCTGAGATCCCCCTCCCTGGTTTCTAGTTCCCCTGTGGAGTGAGGAGATGGGGGCGCCCCCAGCTGGCAGAGGGACTTTGCTGTTAACCCCACCCCCAGCGACTCCCTTGCTGCGCTGAGTAGGCAGGGGTGTGGGACAGAGGGCCCCTCACCTGTGCCTTCATCTTCCCCTCTCAGGCCCCACCCTAGGGCGGGGCGGGGACCCAGGCTGGGGGCCCTCAGCCCGCCGCCCCCGCCGTCAGTGCAGTATTACTCCCGAGAACTTTGCACCTGCCGCTCCCTCTGCGTTTTTCATTTTTTTGCTGAAGAATGTGTGAAGAGTTATTTATTTTCGCCAAAGCACATGGAATAAAGGCCACAGCTCAGCCCCTGCGTCCTCCTTGTATGCGACCCCTTCCCCGGCTGACCCGTGTCTGTCAGCTTCAAGGGTCCCCTCTCCTTGAACCTGGCATTCGAGCCTGGGGCTGCCCCTGAGCTTCCCCTGGCCTCCTGGGTTGCAACCCGCTTCTCTACTTTCCCCCACTTTGCTCTGTGGCCTGCTGGCTGACCCTGGGGCACAGCTCTTCAAGAGCCAGGGGAAATATCTGAGACCAAGATTCTTGCTAAATAAAAAACGGAAAAATGTTTACAAAAGGTGGCGTCTGCACGTCCACTCCATGGTGACAGGAGCGCAAGGCTGACTCTCAGGCTGCGGACGCGGAGGTTGCTGGGGGCCGGCTCAGGCCTGCTCCACTTTGGGCATGTGGCCCAAGGCTCTGCGTGAGATGCTGGGCCTCCCGGTGTCATGGCAAGCCTCGCTGGCCAGGTGCACACATGCCCTGTCCCCCGTCCTCCTCTTCACTCACAGGGTACCCAGTCTCCTGCCGGTACATAAGAGGGGCCTGGAGTGTGGGGCAGGGTGAGGTCTGAGCTGAAGGGGGCTGGGCCTTGTTTTGGGAGATGCAAGGTTTCCTGAAAGTGCCCTCTATTCTGGGCAGTGGGAGGGCATTTGACTAGCTCTCCTTGGTGACCCAAAGGGCCTGGGGCGAGGGTGCCGGAGCAGAGCCAGGCCCACAGCTAGCTGCCCAGAGCACTTGGTCCTGCTCAGCCTGGCCCCACCTGCCTCCTCCCCCAGGCTGGGGCGGCGGCGGTGGCGGTGTGGTAGCGGTGGCAGCCCCCAGCCAACAATAACGGTTGGTGGTGGGACTGCAGGACTGGGCGAGCCGGCTGGGCAGGTCCCTGGAGTGCGTGTGTGCCAGGGGCCACCCCCCTCACAGTCTCAAGGTCCTGTCCTATCAGACCAACCTGTTCTAGTTCAGCAGGATCCCAGGCCCCTGAAGAAGCAGAGGCCTCCAGACCCCTGTGCTGCCGGGGCTGCCCGGTGGGGCCAGCCCCTCAGGTGGGTGCAGGGCCAGGCCCGTTCTGCAGAGGGGACCCTGGGGAAGAGGATGGGATTTCTCCCCCAGCAGGAAGGTCACAGGCAGGCTCCACCCAGTGGGAAAATCGCTCCTCTCAGCTCTACCCCAAGGCGAACCTAACAGAGTACTGGGGGGGGGGCTGCTGTGGGGGTACCCCTAGCCCTCACCCTGACTCACTGCCCTCACAGGGCACCGGCATTCGTGCTGCCGACTTAAATACCACTTTCTAGTATATTACATGAGTATTGTTGAAAAATGGGGTAAATCACACCAGCAAGGTGTGGGGGAGGAAGGAGAGACCCCCAGTCCTGGAGCCAACCTCTGAAAACCTGTCTCTCTCTGCGTCCTGCGTGCTGCTTGCTTCTTACACATAATTTTTGGCGGCTTAAGTCAGAGTCCTCAGGACAACGCCCCCCTCCTCGCCCTGGCCCTGCTCAGGGAGGGTCCTCAGGTGCGGGTCATCTCTGCCCCACTGCGGGCTGCGGCTCCGCCCGGGTCGGGGGCGGGTAAGGTGTGGGGCGACAGCCTGGGCCGCCCGGGCCGCGCCGAGAGGCGGGGACACGGCTACAGCAGCGGCGGGGCCCCGCCCGGAGCCGGTCCACGCCGGGGTCTCGGTGCTGCAGGGCAGAGGGAGCTGCTCCGGGTCCGCGCCCCCAGCCGTCGCCACTTTTCCTAGAGGACCGGCCGGTGCGGCGGCGCAGCTTACAGGTAAGTGCTGTGCGGGTCCCGCCGCTCGCCCGGCCCGCCGCTCGCCACAGGGCGCGCCGACCCTCGCACGTAGTGGTCAGGGACTCCGGGGCCCCTCGGGGCAGGCCGCGCAGCAGCGGGGCAGCGGCGGCTCGACCCCCGGGGGGCGGGGGCGCGGGCGCCTTTACCCACCCGCTCGCCGGGTCCGGCCGCAGCGCAGCTTCCGGCAGGGGTGGACTTCTGGTCCCCAGGAGCCCGCGAGCCGCCGGGGGGGTGGCGCCCGGTCCAGGAGAGGCGACGGGCAGAGGGGAGAGGTCTCTCTGGTGCCGTGCTCCCCCCTCTCGCCCTCCCTCGGACCTGCCCTCTTTAGAGAGCGCGCCCCTCCTCGCCCCTAGGAATAGGGCGGCGGGGTGCGAATCACGCCCGGAACTGAGGGGAGAGAGGACCTCAGACCCAGGTGTGGGGGTGTCGCCATGCTGGGGGTTGGCTTTGGGAAATCCTGGCCCAGGGCGCTGTGGGAACGACAGGTGGCTTGGGTTTGGGGCGGGGTGCCCCCGGGGAGCGACGCCCCGCGGAGGTTCCGGGACCTGGAGGGCTCACCTGGAGGAAGGAATGGCCTAGTGCTAGGCGGAGGGTCTGTTGAGCCTTGGGGTATTCGTGAGAAGGGCCATGGAAGGCACCCTGTCCCAGGCCGGACCCTGCACCTGCACCCTGGGGGCCTGGCGCCTGCTGGGAGGGGCTGGGCAGGGAGGAGGAGCTTGCTACCCAGCAGCCAGCTGGCTGGAGGGGAGGGCCTCTGATGCCCAGAGTAGGGGCTGAGGATCAGGCAGGATGGGCTGAGTGCTCCCACTGGCCCAGCCGGGTCAGCGCCATGGGCCCTGTCTCCATGTCCCCAACTCCAGGACCTGTTCGACTCCTCCCCTGCTGACCACTCCCTCAGCCAAGCTCTCTGCCCTCAGCTGCCAGAAGCCCCCATCTCACTGTCCACCACGAGGTCTTCTGTAGCGCCCGCCCACACACACTGAGATCACCCCTCTACCCAGTGAGTCCTGTCCTGGGCTCCCTCCTGGGCCCGCCGCTCCTAGCCCCTTGGGCAGTCCCCACAGGCCCTGAGCCTGCAGCACGACCCCCCGAACTGGCCAGACCCTTTCCCCAGCTGCGCCCTCTCTGGACCTGCGCCTTGCCTTCCTCCACCTTCCCACCTGGGGCCAGGAGGACCTTCTGCTCACGCCCGGCTCCTCGTGGAGGCAGTTTAGCCCTCACGCCTCACACCTCACCCTCTCTCTGCCTTTCCTTCTCCCCTGAGCTCTGCTCAGGGCCTGACTCCTGGCTTCGCAGAAGCCAAGGGCCGAGAACCCTCTTTCATGGCCAGCCCTGGGAAGCCTGGGGCTGGAGAGGCCCAGGAGGAGGAAGGGGAGCAAGAGGGGGGCTCCGTGGGGCGACGGGCAGCCATGCTGGCGCAGGCCCAGGAACTGTTTCTGCTGTGTGACAAGGAGGCCAAGGGTTTCATCACCCGGCACGACCTGCAGGTGAGTCCCCCATCCCAAGAGGATGCCCCAGCCCAGAACTACCTTGGCTACTCAGCCCTGCATCCTTGTCTGGTTAGGCCTTGCAGAGCGACCTGCGCCTCACGCCCGAGCAGCTGGAGGCTGTGTTTGAAAGTCTAGACCAGGCCCGCACAGGCTTCCTCACTGCCCGAGAGTTCTGCCTCGGCCTGGGTGAGCCCCGCCCTCATCGTCCCCACCCTGCCCCCCACCCATGACCCTCCACTGGCCCATGTGGGCTCTGCGGGGCCCACAGCCTGTGCCTCACCATTGCCACCCTGGGAACACGTACTGGTGTCCGTATACACAGGCGTCACAGGAAGGCGCCACGGGCAGTCCCCCAGCTGCTGCGGTGTGTGTGAAGCTGACCCTTTTGCTCCCCCATCCCCCTCCCCTGCCAAACCCAGGTGGGGCTGGAAGCCAGCCGTCCATTCTGGCCGGAGCCCAGCTGTCACCTCCCATTCCCAGGCCAAGAATTAAACCAGAATAAGGAAGAAAAACAGGAAACTGGGCTCAGAGAAAGGGCAGGATATGTGTGTGTGTGTGGGGGGGGTGGTGGCGAGAGGAGGCTGAGCAGAGTGGTAACTCACAGCCCTGGTCATCTCTCCCTCCCATGCCAACAGGGAAGTTTGTGGGAGTGGAGTCGGCCCAGGGCGCACTGCCCTCCAGGGCTTCTGAGGAGACCTTTGAGTCAGGCTGGTCAGAGGTGCAAGGCATGGGGGCCTTCCTGGAGGAAGAGGAGGAAGAGGAGGAGGAGCGGTTTTTCGCAGCGCTGGAGCAGCTGGGCGTGGCCCCGGTCCTGGGCGAGTGAGTCCGTGCTGGCGCTGCCCCCAGCTCCCTCGCCTGTGACCTCTGTCTGCATGCTGCTTGTCCACCTCGCCTGCACTTCTGCACAGAGTCCCCAGGCCGAGTCTGGCCCAGCAGTTCTGTCTCAGCTGCAACAACCTGGGAGAGGCCAGGCGTGATTTCCCGCAGAATTTGCATTTTAGGAGGCAGTAGCCACGGCTGCGGTGAGGAGGGGCAGCGCGGGGCACATGGCCTGTACACGCCCGCACAGCCCCACTGTACACACGACCCCTCGCTGCCACCCCAGCCCCGCACACGCACATAGACCAGGCAGGGGCATGAGCACCCAGGAGAGGAATGCTCTGCATGCGGGAAACGTGCTTGGCTTGCCCAGGGCTGCAGGGGTCACCTTCCGGGAACTCAGGGAGCTCCCGCTTCATCTTCAGCCCCTGCTCACCTCTCCAGGCAGCGGGTGGTGCGGACGCTCTGGACCCGGCTGCAGCGCGAGCGGCCGGAGCTGCTGGGCTTCTTCGAGGACGTTCTGATGCGTGCGTCGGCCTGCCTGGAGGAGGCGGCCCGAGAACGGGACGGCCTAGAGCAGGCGTTGCGGCGGTGAGGGCTGGGGACCAGGACGGGGCTCCGGGAGGCGGTAGGGGCTGGAGCTGGGGCTGGGGAATGTAGTGCTGGTAGGTTCTAAGCAGCAGCGTCACCCCGGGTCCTTCGAAGGCGGGAGAGCGAGCACGAGCGAGAGGTGCGGTGTCTGTACGAGGAGACAGAACAGCAGCTCCGCGAGCAGCGCCAGCGCCTGCGGAGTCAGGTGGGCCCGCAGCCCCGCCCCCGCCCAGCCCAATCCCAGACACGGGTGTCGCCGGGCTCCGTCTTTTCTGACCCCTGCCCCTCTGAGGCCCGCGGAGGCTCAGATGTCCCCGGTGCGTCCCAGGACCTCCCCCGGGAGGAGTGGAGAGGCTGTCTGGAGCTGGAGCTGCAGAGCCGCGAGCAGGAGCTAGAACGCGCCAGCCTGCGGCAGCGGGAGGTGAGCGGCCGCCGGCCCACTCCGCTGGGAAGGGTTGCAGACCGGCCCAGCCCATGCCCCCATCTCCATCGTCACCTTGCACTCCCTGGTATCCTCGAGGTCCCCTGTGCCACAGTATCCCCAGCCTCGGACTGTTGGGAGTCAGGGGCAAACCAGCAAACCCGGGGAAGAGGGTGGGTCCTCCCCAGCCTCGATTCCCCCACGACTCCCCAGTTGGAACAGCAGCTGCAGGCCCGGGCCACGGAGCAGCTGGAGGCGCAGGCGCAGAACGCCCAGTTGTGGCTGGCCAACGAGGCGCTGCGGACGCAGCTGGAGGGGGCGCAGGAGCAGCTC
>NW_011889186.1:340648-346188 GCF_000151845.1 Pteropus vampyrus
CCCCACCTGAGCATCGCACTCATCGTCCCTGGACACCGGTCCCCTTCCCTCCGCCCGCAGGCGCGCCCACCACCTGGGTGCCAGTGAGCGGGTGGGCGGCCGCGCCCGGACGGGGTGGGGGCGGTGGCGGCGGTGACTTCATCGCGGTGACGCGGGATTCCTCCCCGGGCCTGGCTAGAGCGGAGTCCCGGGTCTCCCAGCTTGGGGTGCAAGCCGCCGAAGGCCAGGTTGAGTTGCAGGGGGCTGGGGGTGGGGACGCTCTGTTCCCGGCCGCAGGAACTATTTCTGGCCGGCCCCTTCCCTGGGGGTTTACATCCGCTAGGCATTCCCGGAAAGAGGACGGCGCTCCTCAGAGGGTGGCCCGTGCGCGGGCTTTGGGGGTTGAATCTGTCCGGAACCAGCCTCCCCAGAAGGCCCGGGACCTCAGAGCAGGCCCAGGCGCACGTTTGCGCGGTGTGGGGGCTCCCACGGCCCCTGGCTCTGTGGTAGGGGTCTGTGCCCTTTGTTCTTACCGGGCGGCAGCTACTGCCACTTGGTGGGCCAAGGGGCAGTGACAGGTATGGATCTAAGGCCCAGGGCAGGGTGCTCAGAGCAGGCGAGGGGTTCCTCCCAGGATCAGACTGTCCAGAATGTCCTCTGCCCTGCCCCTCCCTGGCCCAGACCAAAATACCCGGCCTGGCTGCTCCGCTCTCTGCCGCTGGGAGTGGCGTTGCCTGCTCTGGAAGCCCAGCCTAGGTCCACTGTCTGGGGCGGCCACAGGGAGGGGTGGCAGGATCCCATCCATCTAGCATGGGCCAGATCTCTGACCGGTTCCCGCCCTTCTAGCAAACCCTCCTGGGGAACTTCCGGCCACCTGTCTTACAGGGGGAGCCCTGCAAGCCGCCAGGTAAGTGCTGGGCGGGGTGGTGTAAGTCCAGCTATGGGCGTGGCTGTCTGGAAACGTGGCCCCAGGGCACTCAGCTGCTGTCTGCGCCCCACAGCCCTCCCCAGTGCAGTCGCCCCACAACGGAGCGGGCTGGCTGTTCTTTGAGGAGGACCGCAGCACTTCTGGGGTTAGTGGAGCTGTCCCTTTCCAGCAGTGAGGCCAGCAGAAGAGGGGACCCAGGCCTGGGGTGTGTCTGCCGGCCCTGCCGGCCTGTACATCTGTTCTCCCCACTCGCTGGGAGGAAAGCCTGCCCTTTCACAGAAGCCTGAGGGCCACATGGCTAGGAAAGGGCAGGCCAGTCTGTCTCTGAGTGGCCTCCTCCCCTCCAGCAGCTGTATGATGTGCCATCCTGTGACGTGGGGCCTGGGGAATGCTGTGGGGTTCAGGCCAGGCCTGCATGAGCTCACCGCACGGTGCCTGCTGGGGCTTCCCACCTTGGTTGCTAGTGATGGGCGGGGTCCTCCGTGTCCCCTGTGCCCTGGGCATCGGCCCTAGCCTCGGGGTGGCTCAGGTGGGGCTCTCGAGCGTCCTCCCAGGAAGTGTCCTAGTTCCCATGGACACTCTTCCAGGGCCGCGGTTGACCTGGGCATCCGTGTCCCTTTCTGTCCCACTGGTGTCTGGCTGTCTTCCTGGTCAGGTCCTGGTGGTGTGGGCTATCTGAACGGCCCCCCGCCCCAATCGCAAGATGGGCGAGTTTCAGGAGAAGTCGACATGCGGCACCGTCTGCCTCAAGTACCTGCTCTTCACCTTCAACTGCTGCTTCTGGGTGAGCAGCGGGCATCCCTGCCTCTGGTCCCTGGTCCTCGACAGGAGCCCTGGCCTGGGCTCAGGTGCTGACTGACCAGTGTGCACTGCCCACAGCTGGCTGGTCTGGCCGTCATGGCCGTGGGCATCTGGACATTGGCCCTGAAGAGTGACTACATCAGCCTGCTGGCCTCGGGCACCTACCTGGCCACGGCCTACATCCTAGTGGTGGCTGGCATTGTCGTCATGGTGACTGGTGTCCTGGGCTGCTGTGCCACCTTCAAGGAGCGGCGGAACCTGCTGCGCCTGGTCAGTGGGGCATGGCTGGCACTAGGGGTGGCGGTACCTGGGCAGAGGTTCCCTCAGGGCTGCCTGGGGCTGGCTCTGGGGCCCTGACTGTGGAAGAAGGGACTGTGGTCGAGTGTGACACTGCAGGATAGCCTAGCAGTGTTTACCTGGGGGGGTGGTCCCTACCCATCTACCCAGAATCCTGTGAATTCCCACATCCTAGCTGGGCCAGCCAAGGGAAGACACCAGCTCCGAGAGGAAGCATTGGGTAGCCCACAGAATGGGGGTGTCTGTGTCCTACCCCGCCTCACTGCATCCTTGCCCCCTTCCCCAGTACTTCCTACTGCTCCTTGTCATCTTTCTGCTAGAGATCATCGCCGGCGCCCTTGCCTACGTCTACTACCAGCAGGTGAGGGGCGCGGGCGGGCCACACTGGGACACGAACACACACAGGGACGTGCTCATGTACAGATGACTCCTACCCCCCAAGCTCCAGAGCTGACCATTGTGCTGACAGGCCCTGCAGGTGGGGGCTGGGTCACGGGGGGTAGGATGGGCTGCAGGAGTCAACCTGCCCACAGCCCAGGCTGCCCACTTTGGGGCTCCTGGGAGGAGGCAGCTGTTCACAGGATCTGGAGCTCTGTCCCTGCTCCTCCCCACGGCCAGCTGGGTGACTCTCCCGGCTCACCTGACACCCGATGAGCCTACTCTTTCCCTTCCCTTGGAGCCCTCCCTTCTCTCCCAGCCTCTGTGTGGCCCCATTCTGCCCCACCTTGGAGGGTCTTAGACTTTGCTGCTCAAGTTGTCACCACCTCACCCCCAGTTGAATATGGAGCTCAAGGAGAACCTGAAGGACACCATGACCAAGCAGTACCACCAGCCGGGCCACGAGGGTGTGACCAGCGCAGTGGACAAGCTGCAGCAGGAGGTTGGTGGGTGGCTCAGGCCTTCCTGGGGCCTCGGCGGAGTCCCGCCTCGGGTGGCTGGGGTGGGGACTTAGCCGGGCCTGTTCCCCTGCAGTTCCACTGCTGTGGCAGCAACAACTCCCAGGACTGGCGGGACAGTGAGTGGATCCGCTCGGGGGAGGCGGGCGGCCGTGTGGTCCCGGACAGCTGCTGCAAGACTGTAGTGGCCCACTGCGGGCAGCGGGACCACGCCTCCAACATCTACAAGGTGGAGGTAGGTGGCGTGGCCTGGCTCCGTGAGGGATGCTGGGGTTGGTGTGGCCACATCCTGGGGGGGGCCTGGGGCTGTGGCAGTGGGGGGCTGGAGGACTTGCCTGCCTTCAGCGCCCCCATCCCCACCCTGCCAGGGCGGCTGCATCACCAAGCTGGAGACCTTCATCCAGGAGCACCTGAGAGTCATCGGGGCCGTGGGCATCGGCATTGCCTGTGTGCAGGTGCGGGCCATGGGGCGGGGCAGGCCCTGGTGGGAGCAGGGCACACAGAGCCTGGCAGCAGTGCCCACTCGTGCCATCTCCATGCCCCAGGTGTTCGGCATGATCTTCACGTGCTGCCTGTACAAGAGCCTGAAGCTGGAGCACTACTGATCCTGCGCACGCAGCCGCGTGTGCGCCTGCGCACTGCAGCTTCCCGCGGACTACTGAGCTACTACTGACCACTACTACTGACCGCCAGGGAGCGCGTGTCCCTGGAGGCATCTCCCTCCCTCTCCCTACCTGCTTTGCCAGGGTGTGGTCTCATGCCTGTGCCTTCCAACACTGTCATCACCGTGACCTCTGGGGCCCTCACCACCGGAGGGAGCTTCAAGTGCCTTTTGCTGCACACCAAAGTCCTGGGGCCTAAGGCAGGGTCTCTCCTCCTGCGGTGGGACTGGTGGGGGCCTGGTCTGGCTAGGAGAGTTGGGTTCTGCCAATAAAGTGCCCCCCTCCCACTGGCCACCTCCTTTGGGGGAGGTCATGGGACCTCAGGGTGCTTCCTGATGCCTGTGTTTAGTTGGAGGAGCTGGTTTGGGGCAAGTTGGGCAAAAATGGGCTAGGCTTGTCCCCCCTAGGATGCTCCCAGCCCCCTGGACACCCCCCCCACAGTGGTCAGAGGCAGGCCTGGGAGGGGCACTGCTGGGTGGGGTGGGCGCAGAGGGTGCTGGACAGCCGGCCGTGGGTGAGTTCCATGTGCCTGCCACCCACCCTCCTGGGGAAAGCCCTGTCCCCAGGGTCCCACATGTCTGCTGACCCCTCTGCTCCGGGCTACCCTGCTCTGCCCAGTCCCTGCTTTAGCTCACAATTGCCACATCTAAAAGGCGAGTGTTCACTGCGGGCCGCATTCGTGGGCAGGGGTCTTGGCCTCACTGCTGACCATGGAGGGCTAGAACAGCGCTGTCATCTAACAGGTGTTCAATAAACGCTTGTGGAACAGGTGAACTTACTTCAGTGGTGACAGAAGGTTCTGGTCCTCAGGGCCCTTGCGTCCAGCAAGATGGACAGATCTACCCACCCACTGCCATGACAAAGGAGGGCACATTCTGAGCTGACAAGACTCGAGCGGGAGGAGGCCCATGGCAGGCGTAGCTGAGCACGGCCTGAAGCAGAGGCTCACACACTCTGGGATGGGAAGATGGTGGGGAGGCCTGGGCTGACGAGGTGTGTGCTAGCAACGAAAGTCAGGGCTTGGCCACCATAGCCCCCAGCCCAGCTCCTGTCCCCAAGGCTTGGGCTGTCCACCCCTGGGCAGACCACATCTGCCTGCCGGTTTCCTCAAGTGCAGTCAGAGGACCCCATTTCAGATGTCTGGCCACAGGCTGGCTCTGAAGGTGCCTGGAGAAGGGTGCCTCCCTTGCTCCTGCCTGCTGGAGGGCACCAGGACCCCCCTGACCCCTGCCCAGGGTGACAGCTTCTGGCTCTAAGCTGCAGTGGGACTTGGAATAGGACTGAGGCCCTGGGAGACAGCTCTCTGGGCTGGCTGGTAGGATTAGATGCTAATGCCCGGGCCTGGGGCTCAGCCAGCCCTGACAACCACTGGAGCCACCTCAGGGCCACCCTGACCCACCGTGGGTCTCAGGGCTGGTTGTGGAGACTGGGCACTCCCCCTTCCCTCTGAAGGAACTTGGCTAAGGGGAGGGGCCTGCTGGGCTTGGGTTGAGCCTGGAAGCTTTCCCCGGCAGGGCCCTCAGGATGGGAGCAGTGACTGCAGCAGGTACTCTATCCAGGGCCCAGAGAACCTGGTGCTTTGGACCCTGGGGAGAAGATGTGGGGACTTCTGTATTGGCTTCGAGCACCCAGAGCACGGAGGTGGGGGTGGGGGTGCTGGTGTCCCCAGTGCTCGCGTCTGCCTGTGCCTTTGCTGGGCTGAGAGCACCCCCTCCGGAGGCTGAGTGGCTCCTCCTCTCCCCATGGAGTAAAGGCCACATTCACCCCCAAGTGGCCTCAGGCATGAGGCGGGACGCCAGTGCACTGCACGGTAGCGGGGAGTCTTGCAAAGCCAGACCAACTGACAGCGCCTCGGTGTGGTCCTGAGAAGCTCTTTACTGGATGATTCCTGCTAGAGCAGGAGACACACACACACACACAGCTGCAGGCGGGGACTGGTCCCAGCTACCCACACCTCGGGGGGACGGACTCTGGGCA
>NW_011889186.1:348453-350625 GCF_000151845.1 Pteropus vampyrus
CGCCTCCCCTCCTGGCGGGGCCGGGAAAAGGGGTCTCCCGCCCGGAGCTTCTGCCCGCGGATGTCCGAGGGTCTCTGCGGCTGAGTTCGGGGGTGTCCTCGGGGCGCCGCCCGGCCCGCTCGGCCGCACAATACCGGCGCGGCCGGATAGTTACTTGTAGCCCGGGCTGTGGGGGGCCGCGCTGGCTGTGATCGCCCGGTGGCGGGCTCTGCCGGCAGCTCCTCCCCTCCAGCGCCGCATCGATCCGCTCTGGCTAGCGTCCCTCCGGCCTTCTTGTCGCGGAAGGAGGTGGGGATGGGTCTGCACCCGCCCCAGGCCAGGTCGTGCTGGGTCCCCGCGATCTGAGGGGCGTCGGACTCCACTTCTGAGTACGGGAGCGAGGCAGGGAGGGCGGTCACGGAGGGCGTCGCGGAAGAAGCGCCTTTTGAGCTGAACCTTGGGCGAGCCTGAGTGTGTGAAGGAGTAGGGCAGATCCTGGCAAAGGAGGCCCTGGCGCCTAGGCCCTGGAGGCTGTACCTGCAGGGTCGCTCGAGGAGACAGGTTTGCGGTAGGGCCAGAGGAGGTGGTGGAGCTGAGGTGATGGGGCAGGAGCCATGGAGGATTTAAAGGGAGGAGGGGGGCTGTGTGTCAGAGAAGGGGTGGGGTGAGCCCCATGATCTGGGCAGGAGGCGGTGGGGGCCAGTGTGCAGCGAGAGGCAGGGAAGGCTCCCTGCAGGAGGAGAGGTTTGGGCTCTGGGGGGCGGATGCGTTGCAAAGTGTCTCCCTTGACTTAAGTTGTGTGCGGGCTCTGGGCAGGCTGCCTGGATCTCTGGTTGGGTCCCAGGTGTCAGCTAACTGCCCTCTCAGGCCTTATTTGCGGGGCAGGGAGATGGAGGGTCTCCCCAGTCCTGAGTGGAGCTGGCCAGAGCTGCTGCCCGCCTGGAGTTTTGCCCCCACTTTCGCCTGGTCCCTGGACAGTCCCCCCAGTGCTGTTTGCCATTCCCCACCCTGCCACGTGCGGAGCCACGAGCCAAAGCCACTTCCCTTCTCTGATGTCCCCCCACCCCCACTGACTGGACGTACATCCTGTCCCTGGCCAGAGGGGCAGGCTAGGGGGCCTTGAGTCACAGTGTCCTGGGGTCAGAGCAAGGCTCCACTGCAGAAGCTGCCGGGCAGAGGCTGTGGAGGTGAGGGAGACCAGAGGGCATCTGAGATGTCCGCTGGGTGGACCTTCGGGAGTGGGTGGGGGCAGAGGTCTTCCTGGAGGAGGGGCCCAGGGCCTGTCCCACCCTAGCTCCTGCCCCAGCGCTTGTTTACTCCAAGGGAGTGAGGGGAGAGAGCCTCCCGCCCTGATCCCGATCCGGTCCAGAGCCAAGCTGACATTCCTGGAATTCTGAGAGCTGCGTGCAGATCTGGGGGCAGCTGGCGCCAGTCTTCCCAGCTCCTCCCTCCAGCCCCTGATTCCCCAGGAGAGGCCATGGGCAGTGGGGTGGCCGCCCTGTCCTGCATGGCCCTGACACATGCCTGCGCGGAGGCCCCTTGGGGCACTCAGTCCTCCCGGCTCAACTCTGCCTGGCTCAGCGCTGCCCAGGCTGGACCCGACCACCCCGGGGAAGCCTCAGAGGTCAGCCCTGCCCCCACCACTGTGGCCCTGAGGGGCTGTGTCCCTCTGTGTGCGTTTTGGGCGAGCAAGTCGAGGTGAGGCCAGGCTCTCAGGGTAGACTGGGCGGGAGGGAGCCTTGGGGGCCCAGGGCACTAGTCGGGGGTGTGGGGCTCTCGCCCTTGCCCTCGGCGTGCAGCGTCAGCACAGATGTGCCCAGGCCTCTGCGAGGGCTGGGCGGCGAGGCTCAAGCTTTCTGAGAATGGGTGTCCGGCCCTAGTGATGGGGGGCACGAGAAGGGAGGGCAGAGGTCACATGTGGTTTGGAACCCGTGAGCCTTGTTTCCTGCTCAAAAAGGCCACTTGAGGGCAGGCAGGGGCAAGGGGAAGTCAGTGATTGAAGTTTTAGCTGCTTAGATTCTGGCCCTGAGCGTTGCCCTGGAAACAGGCCCCGCCCCCTTACACTGGATCAGTCTGTTTTCCCACCCGTAAAGTGTGGACCAAACCAGAAACTGCCCAGCTGGAGGGTCCTGGGCTCGGCCGTAGGCCCCACTTGCTTTGGGTAGATATGTGTCACATGGGGTATGCAGGGCG
>NW_011889186.1:350675-355166 GCF_000151845.1 Pteropus vampyrus
GTGGAGCTGGCCAGAGCTGCTGCCCGCCTGGAGTTTTGCCCCCACTTTCGCCTGGTCCCTGGACAGTCCCCCCAGTGCTGTTTGCCATTCCCCACCCTGCCACGTGCGGAGCCACGAGCCAAAGCCACTTCCCTTCTCTGATGTCCCCCCACCCCCACTGACTGGACGTACATCCTGTCCCTGGCCAGAGGGGCAGGCTAGGGGGCCTTGAGTCACAGTGTCCTGGGGTCAGACCAAGGCTCCACTGCAGAAGCTGCCGGGCAGAGGCTGTGGAGGTGAGGGAGACCAGAGGGCATCTGAGATGTCCGCTGGGTGGACCTGCGGGAGTGGGTGGGGGCAGAGGTCTTCCTGGAGGAGGGGCCCAGGGCCTGTCCCACCCTAGCTCCTGCCCCAGCGCTTGTTTACTCCAAGGGAGTGAGGGGAGAGAGCCTCCCGCCCTGATCCCGATCCGGTCCAGAGCCAAGCTGACATTCCTGGAATTCTGAGAGCTGCGTGCAGATCTGGGGGCAGCTGGCGCCAGTCTTCCCAGCTCCTCCCTCCAGCCCCTGATTCCCCAGGAGAGGCCATGGGCAGTGGGGTGGCCGCCCTGTCCTGCATGGCCCTGACACATGCCTGCGCGGAGGCCCCTTGGGGCACTCAGTCCTCCCGGCTCAACTCTGCCTGGCTCAGCGCTGCCCAGGCTGGACCCGACCACCCCGGGGAAGCCTCAGAGGTCAGCCCTGCCCCCACCACTGTGGCCCTGAGGGGCTGTGTCCCTCTGTGTGCGTTTTGGGCGAGCAAGTCGAGGTGAGGCCAGGCTCTCAGGGTAGACTGGGCGGGAGGGAGCCTTGGGGGCCCAGGGCACTAGTCGGGGGTGTGGGGCTCTCGCCCTTGCCCTCGGCGTGCAGCGTCAGCACAGATGTGCCCAGGCCTCTGCGAGGGCTGGGCGGCGAGGCTCAAGCTTTCTGAGAATGGGTGTCCGGCCCTAGTGATGGGGGGCACGAGAAGGGAGGGCAGAGGTCACATGTGGTTTGGAACCCGTGAGCCTTGTTTCCTGCTCAAAAAGGCCACTTGAGGGCAGGCAGGGGCAAGGGGAAGTCAGTGATTGAAGTTTTAGCTGCTTAGATTCTGGCCCTGAGCGTTGCCCTGGAAACAGGCCCCGCCCCCTTACACTGGATCAGTCTGTTTTCCCACCCGTAAAGTGTGGACCAAACCAGAAACTGCCCAGCTGGAGGGTCCTGGGCTCGGCCGTAGGCCCCACTTGCTTTGGGTAGATATGTGTCACATGGGGTATGCAGGGCGAGAGTGGGTCCCTGAACATACCTGTTGGATGCCCCCCAGGGTCAGACAGGATCACCCTGCTACAGCCACGCTCCTGCTCTAGGCCCCGGGGGCTGAGCGGTTGTGATGGTGGTGTGTGTGGGTGTGCGTGAGCCAAAACTGGCCCTAAACTAATGATCCTCTGGACACCTGGGCCCTGGCATTTGGGGATGTCGTCTGCCAGGCCAGCCCAGCGGCCTAGGCCTGATGTGGGCTCCCTGACGGTGCTGCTCTGTAGGGGTCCAGGTGGCACAGGGGCTGGGTGGGGGTGTCTGCAGAGCTGGAGCACACACTGGGCACCCGAGGCAGAGTGCTCTCGGGGCCTTGCTGGGCGGGAAGCACCCCCAGATCCTAATTGTGTCTCCTTCACCTCTACCTCCATGTGGCCCCCAGCAGAGGAATCCCTTGGGTGTGGGGAGGGGCAGAGAAGGCTTAGGTGGGCCCAGGCAGAGGAAATGGGGGCCCTCCCCTGGAGTGGGTGTCTCCCAGCCCCTGAGGCTCTGGTTTGGGTTGGGGAGATGGCCCTGCCTGGGCTCTGTGTGGAGGGCGTGCCAGCCCGCCCAGCCCGCCCAGCCTGGGTGTTCACGTGCTGCTCCCTTAGGCTGGGGGGCCTGGGTGGGTGCAGGGGCCCAGCAGGGCTGAAGCAGCGGCAGGAAAGCCCACACCGCAGGCCTGTTTGTGTTGGCGGGCCCTCCCGGCTCCTCACGGCCGCCTCAGCCAGGGGGGCCGGGGGCCTGGGCGGGTGGCTGCAGCTTTCTCCACCCTGTGCGGCTCCTCTGCTGGGGCTCAGGGGTCACCGGCAACCGCCACCCGTCCACCCCTGGCCTCCCAGGCAGCCATGAGCACACTGGTTCAGCACCGGGGCAGGGTCTTCTGCGTGTGGGCCTTGGTCTGACCAGGTAGGTGCCCATGGCCTCTGTGTGGCTCTCACTGGCCCAGGCCCCTACCTGCCCCCCGCCACAGGGTTCGGTCCCCAGTGGCGGGCTGCGGCATTTGCCTTGGGGCTGTCACTCAGCCCTGGCCCTGTTGCCTACTGTGTGTGCCGTTCTGAGGAACATAGGCCCATCGGACCCTGACCTCAAAGGAAGCCCAGCGTGGGCAGTGGGGCAGGGAGGCTTCCTGGAGGAGGAGGAGGCTGGGCTTGGATGACGACGGGAACCAGCCCTGGTCTTGCCTGTCCCCACCCCCAAGCCCTGACTGCAGGCTTGTGTCTGGGTTGACCAAGATGGGGTTGGGGCTGGGAGGGCTGAAGGCCATTCCCAGGGGGTCCCGGGCTGAAGGCCATTCCCAGGGGGTCCCGGGGCTGCCGTGGGTGGGGGCTGCGAGTGTGGCCCAGCAGTGGTCTCATCCTGGTGGTGGCCAGTCCTCCTCATATGGGCCAATGGGCCACGAGGGGTGCTGGCGGAACTGCCCTTTGGGGCCTGCCCAGGTCTGGGGTTGGGGGAAGGGCAGGGCCAGCCTCAGGCCCGTGCGGTCAGTGCGGCGTGATGCATGGCTTTTAGCTTCTGGAATGTTGCTGTGGGCTTTGGGCCGCTTGGCCCTGGGGAGGGTGTTCATCAAAGAAAGCGGGAAAGGCATGTCCCCCACTACCTTTGATACTCACTGGGCCTGAAACCCCTCCAGGGACACTGCATCCCCAGGAACAGCGATTACTGAGGGGACAGTGGGGGTCCCAGGGCCCTGGGCCCTGGCACATCCTCTTCCCGCCGTGGTGGGCGGTGTTGACACCCCATAACTGAGGGTGGGGGTGGGTCTCAGGTTGTTTGTAGGGAGGAGCTGGGACTGACCCACTGAGCGGCCTTTCATCTGCCCCAGGTGGACGGGTGGGCAGTGGGCTGGCACCTTCCTGGGGTTGGGCAGGGGGGGCGGGCACCTTCCCGGGTGGCATTTTGAGGCTTTGCAGCCTCTCCTGCCCCCAGGCTGCTGGGCAGCCACCTGACCAGTCCTCAGTCTAAGGTAGGTGTGGAGAGAGAGCATGGCTAGGGCGCCCTGTCCCCACAATTCCTGGCCGGTAGGGGGGACAGGAGCGCTCAGGGAGCACCGATGGCAGGTGAATGGCCTCGTGCATCCTCACCGGCTGGCTCTGTTGGAAGAGCATGAGGTTGGCAGCGTTTGGAGCAGGCCACCTAGGGGAAGTGGACGACACAGGGGTCCGTGAGCTCAGGAGTGACACGTCACTATGTGCCCTGAGTCTGTGCGAGTCCACACATGCAGTGTGCACTCTGTGTCTACGTGTGCAAGCCTGCCTTACTCCCTGCGCGTCTCAGAAGGCCGAGTGACCGAAGGTTGGGGACGCAGCCCGCCTGACTAGGGCCGCTGGTCAGTGGGGCCAGCTCGCCCCTGGGCCACTCCTGCCCTTGGTCCCGAGGGCTGTCCCTCACCTGCTGCGGCCTGCCCGGTGTCTGGGAGGCCCGGTGGGTGGCCCGAGGTGCAGCCTCCACCCTGCCTTCTCGCCTCTGCAGAGCTCCCGCCACCTTGGCTGTGTGCACCGCCCACCCACTGGCCCACCGTCAGGGGCACCGAGCACCGCCTCTTTCCCCGTGCGAGCCCAGGTACGTCATGGCCTGGCTGGGCCGTTGCGGGGAGAACTGGCCACCTCCTGGTCTCACCTGTGACTGTCCCAGGGGCCTTGCTGGCTGGACAGTCCTGGTTCTGGCACAGCCCGAGGCCGTGCTGTGTCCTGAGCATGCCTTGTTGGGGCGCCATGTGCTGGAGGAAAGGGACTCCTGTGGGAGTGTGACTGGGCTTTGTGGACAGGGTCACTGGCCGCGGCCCTGATGCACCAGCATCCTCGTTCCAGCTGCCCCCAGTGTGCTGGGTCAAGTTTTTCGGTTTCAGATTAGACTCGCCTGCTCACCTGGGGTCAGGGGAGAGGGGCGGCAGGACGTCCGGGGGATGCTGGGCCAGCGGTGGCTGAGAAGATGTGGGTGTGGGCCCAGTGTGGAGACCCCAGCCAGCCCCCTGGTCCCTCCCACCACGCCCCAGAGAGTTGAAGCCAGGAGAGGTGAACCCCACGGGAGCCCTGCCTGTCGCTGCTCCCCTCCCAGCCCCGGCCACTTGGACCCCCTCTCGTCGTCTGAGGCCTGGCAGCTAGATGTCCAGTCATCTCTCCCTGAATTGTCTGACTCTGGGCTGCAGGGGCTCTGTGTGGTGGCAGTGGCTGGCTGTGGCCCTGTCATGGTGGTTGGTGTC
>NW_011889186.1:357900-363350 GCF_000151845.1 Pteropus vampyrus
CTACACGTCGCCCAAGGGCACCAAGTACGTGGTCTTCTACCTGGACCTGTCCTTCATCTTCCTTCTAGAGCTGAAGCGCTGCGGCATGGCGCGCGGCTGCCTCCAGGGCGTCAAGTACCTCATGTTCGCCTTCAACCTCCTGTTCTGGGTGAGTGGCGGCGGGGCGCGGGTATCGGGGACCCCGGGTGGCGCTCCGGTCCGGCGTTGATGCCGCGGCTCCGGGAGAACCGAGGGTCGCTGCCCCGCTAGGATGGGGCGGGACACGAGCGCCGTAGCCTGAGGGTACCAGGGTCACTGCTCTGGCTGGCGGCCAGGGCTGGACCGGCCGATGCGGGGCGTTTCCGGTGCCGCGGGGTCCAGCCGGGCCTCCACACCACCCCTGGCGGCTGCCCTGTGTCCTCTCCCCTCTCTTCCCCAGACGGGGTGGGTCCCGCCCTGGCCTCTACGCCTCACCTGGCACCGATTCAGGTCCTGGTCTGTGTGCAGGGCCGGCGCCGCCCCTCCGTCCCTCTCCCCACCAAGCGGACCTACTGGGCCCCAGGGGCTGAGGGGCGAGGTGGCCCTGCCTGCAGAGCTGCTGTGGGAAGGTGTATGTGCGTGATTGCCCTGACTACGCCCACCAGGACTGTGGGGCAAGGGGGGCCGGCAGGAGTGTGTGGAGGGTGGCTCATGCCCCTGCTCTAACTCGGTAGGAGGGCGCTTTCATAACTTTGGCTGAGGTGGTTGGGTTTGCTCAGGTGGGAGGTGCCTGTATCCAGAGCTGATGGTGCTACAGAGTGGCCCCTTGCCCCCAAGGTGGGGGGACAGAGTTGCACCCGGCCCCATAACTGCCAGGAGGGTGGTGGGCTGTGGCTGTGGCTGTGGCAGGTGTCACACCTGACTAGGTTGGAGCAAGCCTAGCCAGGATGGAGCTCCACTGTCTGGGCTGGGGGAGGCTCGGTGGAGCGAGGACGCCAAGGTCACTCCCTGCTCCATCGTCAGTTCCAGAGCCCACCCTCCTTCCAAAACTGGGAGTAGCGGGGCGTGGCTTAGCCACCCCGGGGCTGTGGGCTCCAGAAGGGTGCTGCATTGTAATGCTCAATCCCCAGCGGTCCAGTTAAGGCCCAATGCCCAGAAACCCAGATACCCCTTTCTGCACCTCCCTCCCATACTGGGCCCTGGCTTTTCTCTCCCTCATTTGGAGGCAGTCACTCAGGGTCACTGGGAGTGTCACCGAGCAGTCAAGAGTGTGGGATTGTGACCCAAAGCGGCTCCTGCCCCAGGCACTCGCTTCCAGAGGGAGTTATCCCAAGAGTTTGTTCTCCGCAGGGGGCTTCTGGGAGGGGGAGGCCCAGGGGTGGAGTAGAGGAGGACCCCAGAGGCCAGGAGCCCGGGCAGGCATGTGAAGAGGGGGGACATGGGCCGGCTGCAGTGGGCTCCAGTGTGGTTGGCACTAATGGCTGTGGGTGGCGAAGTGAGCAGAGCTGGCAGCCATAGGTGTTGTCGTGACCGTGTTGGGCAGTGTAAGTGGCGGGGTGGTGGCCAAGGGGGTGGTCAGGTCCTGGCAGGTGAACAGAACCTGCTTCTCCCCTCCCCTGCCCTCCCTAGTGACTGGACACTTCCCTGCAGGGAGAAGGTGCGGGCCCCTCAGGGGGGCTGTGCTCCAAGGGCAGCTCGGCCTGTGTCCCCAGCAGAGCTGTCTGCCCTGTGACCCCCTCAGGGGCCTCCCTGCAAGACGCAGGCCCTGCCACTGGCCTGGAGAAGAGCAAACCGGGACCCCTAGGCCCCCCGGGCTCCCCCTGGGCCAGAACATCCTGTCCCTTCTTATCACATATTTACACCTCCCGCCTGGGCAAGCCGGGCCCCTGCGGCTGGCCTCAGCACCCCCAGCTTGGTGCCCAGCGGGTCCAGACCTGGGGTCGGAGGAGGGCCACAGAAGCACACTGGAGGGAGGGGTGGTGCTGGGCATGATCCCCACTGCGCCTCGTGCCTATGCAGGTGTCACCTAAACCCTTCCTGCTGGTGACAGAGGCTAGAGCTCCCTTTCCCTGACACCCCACAGGATGGGTGCTTTTGCCCCTCGCCCAGAGGACAGAAGTATCCCCCCAGTGTCCTGCCTGTCTCCCCACTGGAACCGGCCACAGGGGCTGGGGCGGAGGCTGAGGAAGGGGCTTCCCCGTGGGCTGGACCTCAGGAGCCTGTGTCAGTGCTCTGAACCCCCAGGCCGGCCAGCCAGGGCTCGTTGCCGACGGTGGTGTGGGAAGCGGGTGGGGCAGCAGAGTCCAGGGTGCAGGGCGGGGAGGGGATCCCGAGGGTGCTTGGGACGGGCTGAGGGGAGGTGAGAACGAGGGTCCCGCCCTGTGCACCCGCTTGGAAGTTAAGGTGCAGCGGCCTCTGCAGCTCCCTCCTGTCCCTCAGCCCCTGCTCAGCACCTCTTTCCTTCAGGCTTCACCTCGAAGCTCCCACTCTCCTGGAGGCACAGACACCTGGCATCGCTAGGCACCTGCACGCCTGGCTCCCCGAGGCCTCTCCTGGGTTGAAGCTTGAGGCAGTGCCACCCTCCCCTAGCCATGGCCCACCGCTGTCCCTGGCTAGGCCTGGGGAGCGCAGTCCGAGGACGGGCAAGGGGCTGGCTCGGGGGTAACTGACCTGTCTGTGTGCCCGGTTTGAGGAGCTTTCCTTGGGGGCTCAAGCAGGCTCCGAGGGGGCAAGGCTGAGAGCCTCCCGCTGTCTGAGTGGGGTGGGAGCGTCACTGGTCACCCATCTGTCCTGGGGTTGAGGTGCCGGCTCATCTCGGGAGGAAACAGGCCTGCCTGTTGCCACCAGTGCTTGGCGCCGGGGTGCCCTGGGCCTGGGGGCTGGGAGGCCGGTCTACGTGCAGGTGGGCGGCGGACGGGTGGAGTTGGCTGAGGGACGGAGCAGGTGCTGGTGTCCCCGTGGAGGGAGTACTGGGTCATCCTGGCCAGGTCAGGAGTCAGGATGCCACAGGACTTACTGCACGAGCTCTTCTCTCTGGGGCCAGCGGCTGGCTGGCTGGACAGACAGGGACTCTGGAGCCTGGGGCTGTCGATCTGCTCTGTGGTGGCAGCGCCCACTCCACTGGTGGGCACGGAGGGAAGATCAGAGCAAAGGCTGGGCTGGGACCTGATGCCGGTGCCAGCCGTGTGTGCTCCCTGGGGGCGTGGGAGTGGCCGTCGGCCTGCCCGGCCGAGGGCTCCAGGTGGCGCTGGCACTGTCCTGGGCGGCCGCGGCAGGCCTGTGTACCCACTAACCCAGGCGGCTTCACCAGGCTGTGAGTGTCCCTGGGGTCCAGCCTGTTGGGAGGGAGGGTGAGGGGAGAGGCAGGCCTGCCAGGCTCTGTGTGGGTAGAACCTTCTAGATACAAAGCAGAGATAGAGGAGACTGCAGGTTGGGTGGGGGCTCTGTCTGGGGCAGAGATGTGGCCTTAGAGGTCGGGAGGTCTGAGCGGCGGGAGGGCCCCGGGTCCCAGCTGCAGCCCCTGCCCTCAGCCACAGCCCGCCTCCCGGCCTGTGGGGCTCTGGGCTGTTTCCTCCCCACACTGCATGGTAAGGCTGCCCTTTGGGGCCAGGCCCGGCAGTGGCCCCTGCCTCTCCGCCCCCTGGCAGCCTGGCCATGTCCTTGTCTGTCCCCCGCATGCCCCTCCCCGCCGCCCGTCCTTGGACACTGGCCTTGGGGTCCTTGGTTAGTGGCGTCATCTCCGCGATGGGCCAGGGCTCTAGTCAGTTGCACGGATTTTAAGTCGACGGTGTAGAGTTGTCGCCTGCGTGACAATATCTGACCGAAGATAGGGACATCTCCGTCAGCCTGGAAGGTGCCCGCAGCCCCTTGGTTCAGTCCTCCCGACCCTGCCTTGGGCAGCTGCAGAAGTGATTTCTGGCCTGGTGGATGGATTTCGCCATTCTCGGGTTGCGCGTGGATGGCCCCGGTGGCAGTTCTTGGCTGGGAGGGCTGTGCCACCTACCATGCCCAGCCCCCACCCGAGGCTGTGCCAGCTGCCAGGTGAGAGGCTCCCAGGCACGGGCCTGGCCTCTGCGGGCACCCAGCCTTCCACCTCATTCCAAGGACGTGGCCAGCTGCCCGGCCATCTGCCACCCTGAGCCGTGTGGCCAGAGGGGCAGTGGCAGAGGGCCAGCTGACATCAGCCCCCCTGGGCCTGGAGGTGACGATACCACTGACCTGCCCTAAGGCGACCTGAAAAAGCCATGGACAAGAGACGCAGGAAGCGGGAGCATGAGCTGGGCACTGGGCCGGGGCCGTGGTGGGTGAGGGCCGCAGACAGGGCGCGGGTTCGGGGTGCGTGGAGGGGGACAGGGAGGCCCCAGTTGATGGCAGGCCTGGAACAGGCTGGCCTTCTGTCCCAAGCTGTCGTGGGGTTGGGGTCTGCTCCTGGGCCCACCTGGGCTTCTGCCTGGCAGAGGAGGGGGGTCCAGCCAGTGCCCTAGGCAGTGAGCGAGGGTCTGGGGAGGTGCTGGGGTTGGGGTGGGGTCCTGGGCCCCCTGCTGCACCCTCTTGGCCAGCCTGGCCCGGGAGGGCCTGGAGCTCCCGGCCTCTGGGGACCGCAGCCCCATTATCTAGTGTTCTATGGTCTGTGTCTGGGTGTGACAAGGCCCATTTTCTCCTGCACTGGGAGGCTGTAATTTTCCTGCCAAAATGTTTTAAAAGCTTCATACGCAGAAATATTTCGGAATTACAGGTGATTTTATTACGCGCGTGCGCGTATTCTGTAGGCACGTGTGTCTGAGTTTTTGGTCGACTGTTCTGTGCAAATGTGCTTGAGCGTGGAGGGGCCTGGGGGCTTGTGGGGGCAGCATGTCTGTGATGCGTGGCCGTGTGCGTGTTGTCGTGGGTGTCACCGTGTGACAGTGAGGGGCTTCTGTGACAGCGTGGGCTGAGTGTGTGTGCTGGCATGCACCTGGGCGACAGCCAGCGAGTGTCTCTCCTGCCATCTCAGGGTGGAGGCGAGGACACTTTGTGGAGAGTTAATTAAGGAACTATGTTTCTACTGGGGCCGGTGGTGGGGAACCCCTCTCCTGTGTCCCCCGGAGCCCGGACTGGCCCCCTTTCCCCGCAGCCACCCTGCCGGCACCGTCCTCCCCGTGCCCTTCCATGCAGCCCCACGGGACAGCGTCGTCGTGTTTTCTTGCTGACTGGAGCCGTCCGCTGCCCTTGAAGGCAGAGCCAGCCTCCCCGGCACTTTCGGTTTTAAATGACATTTTCCCCTTTGCACCAGCAGCTCCCTGAGAGGCAGCCCCACCCACCGTGGTTGGGCCTGGGGACTCGGCCTGAATTGTGACCTTCCGGTACCAGCTCTGTGAACCTGGCGAGGGGCCTGGGGTCGGCCAGACCCAGTGGGTCACTGTCCTCCAGCCAGAGACCCTGACTCCCAGGGTCCTCCACAGAGGGCGGTCCCCCATGTGTGGCCTCCCCGCCCTGGCCCGTCCCTTGCCCAC
>NW_011889186.1:363400-374472 GCF_000151845.1 Pteropus vampyrus
AGGGCGCGGGTTCGGGGTGCGTGGAGGGGGACAGGGAGGCCCCAGTTGATGGCAGGCCTGGAACAGGCTGGCCTTCTGTCCCAAGCTGTCGTGGGGTTGGGGTCTGCTCCTGGGCCCACCTGGGCTTCTGCCTGGCAGAGGAGGGGGGTCCAGCCAGTGCCCTAGGCAGTGAGCGAGGGTCTGGGGAGGTGCTGGGGTTGGGGTGGGGTCCTGGGCCCCCTGCTGCACCCTCTTGGCCAGCCTGGCCCGGGAGGGCCTGGAGCTCCCGGCCTCTGGGGACCGCAGCCCCATTATCTAGTGTTCTATGGTCTGTGTCTGGGTGTGACAAGGCCCATTTTCTCCTGCACTGGGAGGCTGTAATTTTCCTGCCAAAATGTTTTAAAAGCTTCATACGCAGAAATATTTCGGAATTACAGGTGATTTTATTACGCGCGTGCGCGTATTCTGTAGGCACGTGTGTCTGAGTTTTTGGTCGACTGTTCTGTGCAAATGTGCTTGAGCGTGGAGGGGCCTGGGGGCTTGTGGGGGCAGCATGTCTGTGATGCGTGGCCGTGTGCGTGTTGTCGTGGGTGTCACCGTGTGACAGTGAGGGGCTTCTGTGACAGCGTGGGCTGAGTGTGTGTGCTGGCATGCACCTGGGCGACAGCCAGCGAGTGTCTCTCCTGCCATCTCAGGGTGGAGGCGAGGACACTTTGTGGAGAGTTAATTAAGGAACTATGTTTCTACTGGGGCCGGTGGTGGGGAACCCCTCTCCTGTGTCCCCCGGAGCCCGGACTGGCCCCCTTTCCCCGCAGCCACCCTGCCGGCACCGTCCTCCCCGTGCCCTTCCATGCAGCCCCATGGGACAGCGTCGTCGTGTTTTCTTGCTGACTGGAGCCGTCCGCTGCCCTTGAAGGCAGAGCCAGCCTCCCCGGCACTTTCGGTTTTAAATGACATTTTCCCCTTTGCACCAGCAGCTCCCTGAGAGGCAGCCCCACCCACCGTGGTTGGGCCTGGGGACTCGGCCTGAATTGTGACCTTCCGGTACCAGCTCTGTGAACCTGGCGAGGGGCCTGGGGTCGGCCAGACCCAGTGGGTCACTGTCCTCCAGCCAGAGACCCTGACTCCCAGGGTCCTCCACAGAGGGCGGTCCCCCATGTGTGGCCTCCCCGCCCTGGCCCGTCCCTTGCCCACATGTGCTGGTCTGCAGTGTTGCCTTTGCATGCAGAGCCCGCAGGGTGGCCCCAGCTGCAGTCTTCCTTCCCCTGGGGTCCTTAGGGTTCCCACTAGACCCAGAGGCTGTGGGGATGAGGTGCGGGGTGTTTTGATGAACATGGCAGGGTAGCACAGCCGGGGGCGGCCCCTCAGCCCCTCGTTTCCTCTCCTGCAGGTCAGGTGGGAGGATTAAATGAGCCAGCACCTGTCCCCGCTCCTCTGTGCCCTGTGATGTCACAAGTGGCGCCTCCCACAGGCAGGCTCAGGATGCCCAGAGGTGCCAGTGGCCCAGCCTCGCTCCGTGGTGGCCTCGCCTGTGGTCGGCACCGTGGACAGCCCCTCCCCTTGCTGATGGGGGCCTCCGCTGGCTCTGCGCAGCCAGCAGACCCTGCCCTGGCCTTGGGCTCTGCCCAAACCCAGCTGGGGTGAGGATGGCCGGGGTGAGGATGGCCAGCGTGTGGCGTGGGCCGGGATTGTGCTGGCATTGTGGGGGGCACAGACCCCAGGCCATGTGTTTAGGTAAAGGGTCTTGGATCTGCCATGTGGGCAGCCTCCCCCGGGCCCCCTAAAACCTCATCAGGAGACACCCTGAGCTGGACATTGTGCTGAGGCCTCACGGGTTCGAGTCGTGGCAGCAGGCAGAAGCACTTGTCATCCGTGGTGGCTCAGGAACCACCAGGGCTGTGTGGTCAGTGCGGGGCAAGTCAGCCTCTGCGGCCGGCCCGTCAGTTCCCCGCCCGGAGCTGCAGCGCCCGCCCTGCCCCAGGAGGGGCTCAGACAGGCATGCTGGCTGCACCAGGCGCTGCGGAGCCACATCTGGACCCCCAGCTCCGGGGGGCTGTTGAGCAGAGCTTCCCAGCCTGCGCCTAAGCCAGCAGCATCGGAAAAGGCGTTTGCGACTTTTAGACAGGACTCTTGTTTTTTGCTGAAGGCGTAAATAGGGATGGGTGTGGTTGGCCTTGGACCCGCCACTGGGGATGGGCATTCATTCAGTGGGCCCTCCTTCCGCCCACCCTGGGCAAGGCTCAGAGGGACCCCAGACACACAGGAGGCCGGCTGGGAGCTGCGTCCCTCAGCCTTCCCATAACTGCAGTCTCCTGCCAGCCGGGCTTAATGCGTGCTGCACACTCCTGGGTGAGTTATGGGGGACTCAGTGGCAGCCACCACCCTCACTCTGTGGCCAGGGCTGACCGCTGCTGGCAGGAGCGGGGAGGCTTCCTCGGACAGGGGCTTAGGTCCCACAGGGCCCACCTGAGGTGAGGGGTCTTTGGCGGCGTGGAGGCCCCAGGCCAGGGGGGTGTGGTTGGCTCGTCTCCCAGCCTCAGTTCACTTGTCTGGAAAATGGGGTGCGAGTCTGGCCGTCAAGGCTGGGGAGACTTTCGTGGGGTGACATGGGGCTCATGGTGGCCCTGGGCGGACATTGTGTCCTTCAGAGTCTGGTCACACAGCTTGTCTTGGGACAGAGTGAGCACCCAGAGCCCCGGAGTGCCCTGCCTGGTGGGGGCACAGGGCCCCAAGTCCTGCCCAGTCCCGCGGCCGTGCAGCCCCCGGCTGCCTGGCCTTCTCCATCGGCCATCGGCTCCCAGGTGGTCATGCGTGGGACCAGGTGAAGGTGGCCTGCCCCCAGCCCACACCCCAGAACACATCCTCCCGTCCGATCCTGAGAGGACCCACGGCCCAAGGCCTCAATGCCGAGGGCGGGGGCAGAGCCCCCAGCTGGCCCCGGCCCCTCGGTCCCCAAGGCCAGGCGTCCCCGTCACCGCACAAGGCTGAGAGCCTGTCGCTTTGTTGCCACCTTGCCACCTTCTTCCTCTTTAACTGACTTCCATCAACGAGCAGCTACGAAACCCAATGAAGGCTCCAGTGGTTGGGGGCGGCCGGGGCCCGGTGGGGTGTTCTCCGCCTGACACCCGCCGGCACTCCTGCGGGGCCCAGCCCATGCTTTGGGGCTTGCACTTGGTAGGGGACAGCTGGAGACACCCAGAGGGGCCCATAGGAACGGAGCCCTCGGTCGGGTCTCCCTGGGCTGCTCAGGCCGAGAGGCTGCGGGGCTGGGCTTGGAGGGGGACGCTGCGTAGAGGGGTGGTGTCTGGGGGCCCATGTCCAAGATGTTTCAGCAAGGCGCCTGCTCGTGACCCAAGTGGCAGAGTGTCCTCGGACAAACGACCCCAGCCCCAGTGCAGCTAAGCCACAGGCGTGGGACCCGAGCATTGTGTCATTGGCATGGACTGGGGTTAATGTGGGGAACCAGCCTGGGAGTTACACGGAACAAGACGGGGAGGGGTACCCGGCCCTGGGAGGTCAGAGGGGCGGGCCGCGGTGCCCTGGACGCCACCCTGGCTGCCTCGGGGCTCTGGCGGGACCTTGGCCTGCTGTCCCGGGGTGCAGGGCATGCAGATGGCACCTGACCTCCCCTTTCCCTGCCCTGCTGGTCCCAGCTGGGAGGCTGCGGCATCCTGGGGGTCGGCATCTGGCTGGCCGCCACGCAGGGGAACTTCGCCACCCTGTCCTCCTCCTTCCCTTCCCTGTCGGCCGCCAATCTGCTCATCGTCACCGGCACCCTGGTCATGGCCATCGGCTTCGTGGGCTGCATCGGGGCCATCAAGGAGAACAGGTGCCTCCTGCTCACCGTGAGTGCGGGGAGGGGCCCGTGGGATGGGGTGCGGGGCTCCCCGACACGTGGGCTCCGCCTCTGGGTCTCCCAGGCCAGGCCGGGGCTTCCTCTGACAGGACAGGGACACGCGTGTGCACACGTGTGCCAGGCTGCACCCCTCCATCCTGCACTGGGCCTGTCCTCAGCCCACCCCTCCCGGGACCCCATCCTGCCTGCTGTCCCAGGCCTCGTGGCCCTGGGGCCCTCTGATTGGGCCCTAGCCCGACCTCAGCCTTGGAGATGAGCCGGGCTCCCGACCCAGGGGACGTCCGTATCACAGAGGGGAGGGGCCCCTGGGCCAGGCTCCTTCCAATTATAATGCTGTGGTCCCCTCGCACCGAGGACGAGGCTGCCATGTCCCCTGAGTGGGCCCTGAGATCTGGAGCATCAACACGGGGCTCACTAATGCTCGGAGCTCAGACTGAGGGAAAGCAAATTGGGGTCTCCTGGAGAGGATGGGGCCCGCTTACCTGCTCCCCACCCCGGGTCCAGGCTGCATTCTGTCTGTCCTCCTTTCTGGAGGAGTGTCATGCAGGGAAGCGGGGCGGGCCCAGGCCACCACCTCCACTCAGCTCGGCCCAGAATGCCAGGGGCCAGGCCAGGGCGGTGCCTCCGTGGCACTGAGTGGTGGTGCTGGCCAGGCGGCGTGCGTGCAGTCAGAGGTGGGGCTTCTGCTCCAGGTAGCCGTACCCCCACCTTGGTCTTGCCTGTGCTGGCAGTGGCCCCCCCGGCTGCCCCGAGGGCTGTGACCGAGGGACCACTGCCGTCTGACCCACCCCTGCCCCGAGGGCATCGCTCCGACTGTCTGCCCACCACGGGGACCCAGGCATAGGGCACACGTGTCCACTCGCCGGCCTGAGGCCTATGCTGCAGAGGTCCAGTGAGACGGACAAAGCCTGCAGGTTCCGAGGGAGGTGGGGCTGAGGGCTGGGCCGGGTCGCTGAGGCTGTCCCCCCAATTCCCAGTTCTTCGTGATGCTGCTGCTGGTGTTCCTTCTGGAGGCCACCGTCACCATCCTCTTCTTCGCCTATACAGACAAGGTATGGCCACCTCTGCCCACCCAGCCAGGGGCCACAGCTCTGTGGGGGGCTGAGAACGGCTGTCACAGACCCCATGCTCTGTGTGGACGACAGTGGCCTCTTCATCCAACTGACGGGACCCAAGGCCAACGGTTAGGTTTTAACCACGGCCACTGGGGCCAGGCTTAGCGGGCACGTCGGAGGCCGTGCCGTCGCCAGCTGCGTATGGGTTGGTTGGGAACGCTCCCTTCCCCGTGGTTACTGGCCGTTTGCCTAGGGCAGCGAGGGCCCCTTCACGTGTCTGAGTCCTCGGGCTTTAACCCGAGACTGTCTCGCTCCTCTGTCCTGCTCTGCCATGGGGCCCGCTCGGCTGGCACGTGTCCCCTGGCCTGCCCCCACAGTGTCCTTTTGGTGGAGCGCTTTTTTCTGGTGCCAGAAGACACTCCAGGCCCTTCTTGGGCATTTCCTGCCCAGCCCTGCCATGGGCCGTTCTCCCAGGCGCCCTGGTCCTTCATGGGATGTGGTCTGGGGACAGAGACCTGGGCGCCCAGTGCTCCTTGCCCCGGGCGTTGGCGCTTCAGGGCCCCTCGGCTGACATGCGGGGATGTGTGCGCCCTGACCAGTGGGTGCAGGTGCGGCCCGAGTGCCTGCGCCTGTCCGTCCGTGTCCGACTCTAGCCCGATGCTCAGCACCTCGGGTGGCCCAGGACGATGACGGGGCAAAGGCCTGGGTGCTGTGGGGGCTTCTGGGAGGAGGTGACTCCAGGGAGGGGGACAGGGGGCAGGCAAAGCGGGGTCTGCGCGAAGGTGGCTGAGCCCACCTGGACGGGCCTGCTCACCCCGTTGTGCCTGCAGATCGACAGGTACGCCCAGCGAGACCTAAAGAAGGGCCTGCACCTGTACGGCACCCCAGGCAACGTGGGGCTCACCAACGCCTGGAGCATCATCCAGACCGACGTGAGTGGGGGGCCGGGGGGGCCGGGTGAGCCCCCGCCCCGCAGCGTCCCAGCTCGCGCCTCTCCCACAGTTCCGCTGCTGTGGCGTCGCCAACTACACCGACTGGTTTGAGGTCTACAATGCCACGCGCGTGCCCGACTCCTGCTGCCTGGAGTTCAGCGAGAGCTGCGGGCTGCACGCGCCCGGCACGTGGTGGAAGGCGGTGAGCCCGCGCCCCCCTGCCCGCCCCGGGACCTGGTGGGGGGAGCCGGCCCCGGTGACGCCCGTTCCTTCTGCAGCCATGTTACCAAACGGTGAAGATGTGGCTGCAGGAGAACCTCCTGGCCGTGGGCGTCTTTGGACTGTGCACGGCGCTGGTGCAGGTGCGGAGTGAACAGCGGCAGAGGCCCTGCCCGCACGGGTCCAAGTTCATGGGGGATGGTCATGGGGGATGGCGACCTCTGGGGAGGGGACCTCTGCCACCTCAGGGGCAGATGGCTGCCCTGGGCTCCTGTGCAGAGACCCCGTTTCCTAGTGGATGGAGGTGCAGCCTGGGCTCCTGTAGCCCCAGTGGCCTGGTGGGTGGTGGCCACAGGGCTGCCCAGTGCAGAGCGAGGGTGGGTGGCCCGGGCCAGTGCCCAGGTCCAGCAGGCGGGCTCTTGCTCCCCCGCCGCGCTTCTTGGCCCCCACCCCATGAGTCCCGCCTGTCAGTCCCCGGGGAGCGGGAGGCTATGCTGTCAGCAACCTTGGTCGTCAGGGTTGCTGCCGTTCCTGGGGTTCAGACAGTGGGCGGTTGATGCCAGATTGATGGGTACCTGGAGGTGGCGGTTGCAGCTGGGCGAATGGGCGAGAGGCAGGGCACGGGGGCCTTCAAGCAGCTTGGGAGGTGGCACGTGGCCCAGCACGGAGTGGACAGGCCTTGCAGCCGCTGGCAGAGCCCAGAGTGGCCAAGCCCAAGGGGAAGGTGGGTCTGGACGCTGAGCCCTCGGAGGCCCCGGTGCCGATGCCTGTGGTGGGCGGGCCCTGCCCGGAGGCTCAGAGGAAGCATGGCTGCGATGGACCTGGACTGCCAAGGATGGGGGCACCCCCAGAGAAGGGGCCCGGGCCGGGGACTCAGGCTTGTTGGAGTTGGGGCACCCACTGTGGCAGGACCCCCTCTGGGCTTGTGGCTCCTCGGAGTTCCGGCCAGCCCCTTGTGTCCCTGCAGATCCTGGGCCTGACCTTCGCGATGACCATGTACTGCCAGGTGGTGAAGGCCGACACTTACTGTGCGTAGGCTGCCCGCCGCCTGCCACCCTGCTTCGCTGCCAAAGGATGTCGCCCTCCAGAGATGACCTCGGGGGCTCTGCACCAGCCTGGGCATGGGGGACGGGATGAGTGGGCCAGCCAGGGCCCCTAGGATCCCTGGCCAGGTCTGAGCACTGGGACAGAGGAGGTGGCTGAGTGCTGGCCACTTGCCGGGGCTGGGGGCTTCTGGCGCTTTTCACTTTTACATCCATGTATTCTCCAGAGCAGTGTTTGCCCCCGGGACCCCGTCCAGGGCAGGGGGCGGTGGTCAGGGGCCTACTGCTGGTCCTGGTGCTTAAGGTGGGGCTGTAGCCCCGTCACCCACATTCCACGTGGGGCCCCGGCAGGTTCCTGCACACCTTAATAAAACGTGGGCAGCAGCCCCCACTACCCGCCTAACTGTGTCTGTTGCTGCTCTGATCCCCATGGGGTGCCACACCTAGGCAAACCCCACGTGACTGGGGAACCCCCACCGCCAACACGGGCCTGGTGCCTGGGGTGGGATTCTGGACACAGGCCCAAGTGAGCCACCAGGCCAGGCAGATGGGGCTCCTGCCCCTCCAAGGAGCCGCAAAACTGCCGTGAAATTGGCTCCAAGTGGCACAGAGGCTCCAGAATGGCCCTGAGCCTCCTGACCGGTCCACAGCCCATCCACGAATGCCATCTCTGTCCCTGCTCCCGATGTGCGGTGGCCCCCCGCCCCAGGGGTGCCCTAGCAAATGGAGTTTAGCTTTGTCTTATATCTACTCCTGTTTGTTCCCGGGAACTGCCCGTACTTTTCAATAATGCGGGCCATCGGGAGCAGGGCAGGCGTCACGGGGCCCAGAACCAGGGCAGTGGTCTAGCTGCATCTCGAATATCAGGCAGGGGCGGAGCCTCCTGCAAACACTGATGGGGAGTGAGGGTCATGGTCTGGGGTTCAGGTTGAGGACAGGCCCATCTTAGGAGCATTCCGAGCTGACCCCCAGCACTCCGCTCTGTAACCTCGGTTTCCCCATTTCTGCTGGCTCTGCTGTCATTGTTCTTGTGTGGCAGACCCACCTGGTGACACTTGCCAAGCACTGACTACAGCCACGGACACAACCTAGACCACCAGGGTGCCTGGCTGCTCCCCGATTCCCCCCAACACTGCCTGTCCAGGCTCCATGGAGGCCACTGCAACGTCAATCTGCCACCAGAGCTAATACGCGGAGACAGGGGGTCTTGGGACACGAGGCTGACACAAAACCAAACTGCTGCTTACACAGCAGCAGCAAGTGAGCGGCCCCGAGGCCAGTCACGTCCAGCAAAGCTGGCCCCGTCTAACCCCACCGGCGCACTCTGCCCTCTGGTCTGTGCCCAGGTCCCCGTGTGATAGAAGGCGTGACCTCCCCCTTGCCCAGTTGTCCCCAAGCACCCCATGTGAGGGCTTGCAGATGTGGGCCCTTGGCTCTCAGCCTTGTACATGGCCTCTCAGACTCCAGGCACTGTCTGTGTCCAGCCCTGACTCACAGGGTTCAGCCCTAGGACCCCCCTCCCAATTCCCCACCCCCTTAACTGGACCCCCACGTCTTCCAAACCCTAAGCTGAGGAGCCCCCACGCATACCCAGTGCCCCATCGGCCGCCCATCCACCTACACTCCAATTGCACTGTGGGCCCCCAGTTCGGCATAGACCGCCGACACCAGAACCCAGTGCCCCGCCCCTTAAGTGGTGGCCTCCACCCTCCTCTTCCCTTGGGGCCTGAAGTTGGGAACTGTGGAACTGAGGAACTCAGGGAGCCCCGCTGTGGCCCCGTGTGCTGGTCAGCGTCCCCACCCGCCAACCCAGGTGCAGATGGGCACCCGTGCATGCCTGGGACGGCCCTACCCCACCCTGGGTCTGGGGGGCTGGGTCCATTTTCCAGGATGAGCTGTTCCCAATGACCCGAGGGCAGGCCTAGATGGGGTGCTCTGCAGGGCCTGACCCACCACCTGAGCAGAAGTGGGGGCCAAAGCCACCCCCAGCGGGGCCAGATTCTGCCTGGGCCCTGAAGCTGACCGTCCGCTCACAGCCAGGCCCTGACCAAGGACAGATACCCGCCCTGGCCCCGGGACTCCCAGCGCTCAGGGACGCCACGGAGCTCGGGCTACGGCCTCTGGGGAGGAAAGTGGGTGAGCCAGCCTGGGCGCCGAGAGGCTGGGGTGACAGACACCAGGCAGAGCTGCCCTGCCAGGGGCCAGCGTGAGCAAGCACGTTGTCTGTCCCAGATCTCCCAGACCCACATGAAGCACAAGCCACGGAGCATGTGCACTCCTGGCCACCAAGGGGCGGGGACCGTGGGTCCTCCCCAACCCTGCCCACGAGGCTGGGTGGGAGGGGCCTGTTTCTGGGGAGCCTGGCTCCTTTGCCCCCAGGGCCCGCAGCAAACACTGGCCAGGAAGACAAAAAAAGAGTCTGTATTTTGCATGCCGCTGAGAAGAGCACTGGGCTGCGGCGGGCCTACAGCAGGTCGTAGAAGTAGTCCAGGCCCTGGCCCAGCTCCCAGATGGACAGCCCGACGCCCAGCTCCCGGGCCAGCTCCAGCCGCACCTGCAGGGACTGTGGCAGACAGGGGTGTCAGCCAGCCTCTGCCTCGCGTCCCCATCACAGCCCTCGGCGGCCCTCCTGACCTGAGAGCGTGCCCAGGTCTGAGCCCCTCCTCCCTGGGGTGGAGCAGCTCACCCGGCACTGGCTCCCTCTCCCCACCTCGGCCTCGCTGAGGACAAGGGTCATCGAGAGGGCCGTGCCTGCTGGGCCCACGTACCTTCAGAGTCGGGTAGAACATGACATGTCTCCCCTGGCGGCTTCTGCAAAAGACGGAACCATCTGCCTCCTGCTTTGGGTGCCCCCAGCCCTCCCACAGGACGGAGTGTGGGCCCTCCTGCTCCCCCCCGGGTGTCGGGTCTGGCTGGCAGAAGCCCTCCACAACCAGCTCCTCAGCCAGGTCAGCCCCCAGGGCAGGGGTCGAGCTTGTGGCCAGCCTCAGCGCAGCTCCCGCGCCCCGTCTGCCCAGGCCCAGCTCACACTCACTTCTTGTATTCGAAGAAGTGCTCTGCTGCCTGGCTGTCCCACACCATCCGGGGCCTGTGCTCCTTCAGCGTCTGGATGTACCTGGGGAGGCCAGGAGGACATGTGTGGCAGCCCTCCTGTCCGTCTGGTGCCCCAGCCCCGCCAAGGCCTCGCCCAGGGCCCGAACACCTGGACTAGGCGGCTGCAGCCATCACAAGAGTAAGACCACCTGGGGGCGGCAAGACTCGGGGCTGTGACAGGGCCACTGTCCCAGTGTCCAGAGCGCCGTGCGTGCACCCTCGCTGTGAGGAGGTGCCAGGAGGCAGGACCGTGGGGCAGGGCCTGGAATATTGGCGGGCGGCTGTGGGATGGGCACCTCGCATCTCAGGGGAGGAGCAAACACCCACAGGCTTGGGGTCTGAGCGGAAACCTGTAGCGCCCAGCTTGAGTCTGGGTCGGCGTCCACCTGCATCACAGTGCTCGGTGTCCCGAGTGAGCCCTTTGCTGTGAAATCCCTGAGCTGAATGTCTGGCAGGTGGCGTGAGGACACCTGCAGGGCTCGGGGGCTGCTTGGGGTGTGGCACGTGGGGGTGGACAAGCCACAGGCCTGAGCGTGACCAGGGCCTGGGTAGCTTCCAGAGGCCCCACGAGCCCCCACCCTGGCTTTCCAGGGACGGCAGGCCAGGGCAGAGTTTCCCAAACCTTCCGGAAGCCACGTCCTCCTGGCTAGCTCTACCCATCCAAAATGCCTGGACGGCCCTCGACTGAAGCACGGCTCCTGCCGCCGCCCAGTGCCCGTGGGGAGAGCGGGCGGGGCAGGGTGCCCCAGCCCAGCCGGCCCGAGGCCCTGGTCCCACCCCAGGTCGTGGCAGTGCCCTGACTGTGCACTTCTTCATTTGTGGAGGCCTCCATGGTCACCCCCAGTAACAGCTGAGTGTACATGAAACACACTCCTGGGGGACCCCACTTCCTGGT
>NW_011889186.1:375772-379085 GCF_000151845.1 Pteropus vampyrus
GAGAGAGAGCCCGAGAAAGCACCAGGAGAGCCAGGGGCCCGGACGGACCCGCGGACCCGAGAGCCAGGGGCCCGAACGGACCCGCGGACCCGAGAGCCAGAGGCCCGGACGGACCCGCGGACCCGCACACACGCGCTCGAGGGCCGGGGTGGGGCGGGGCAGGAAGCCATCTGAAGGAGAAACCCACAGACCCCAACGAAGCTCACGGCAGACCAGGCGGGAGAAACAGGGCGCACACGCAGCCCCTCGCAGTCCAACTGCAGCATGTTCAAAGTGCTGGGGACGAAGGGGACGGCCACGATGCTCCACCCAGCAAAGATGCTCCAGAAAGCACGTGAAACAAAGCCGGACGGAGCTCAGTGGCAGCAGAGCCACAGCGAGAATGGAAAAGCCGGCCTTCGGGCAAAAGTCCCGACCCACGTGAGGATGGGAGCCCCCAGACAGCAGCTTTGTGGGTCTCCCTGGGCCAAGCCCATGTGCCACCTGCCCACTGACAGGGACAACGCCAGCAGAGAGCCTGGGATGGCCCCACCCTGACAACCCCCGCCAGGCCTTCCCCGCTCCACCCAGCACTACCAGGAGACACGCAGACCCATGGGAACAAGGGTGGAGGAGGCTGCCTGGCGTGGCAGGAGCCCAGGCTCACCTGGCCCCAACGACGGACTCGCGGGCATCCCTGGAGGTCGAGTAGTCTGTGCCGTAGAAGTTGAGCCCCAGCAGGATCTTGCTCCGCCACTTGGCCTTGGGGTCCAGGACCTGGACACAGGCTCGCACCCAGGACAGCGGTGCATTGGGGCCAGGCCTGCAGGGCAGAGCAGGAGTGGTTTTCGGCAGCAGGCAAAGGCCTCGGGCTGTCCACTGCGGCCCCCCAGACTGGGGCAGGGATCTGCGCGCACAGTGAAGGGGACAGCGGTGGGCGTCCTGTGGTGTCTCCCCGCCAGACGCTCGTGTCTGCTTCAGCTGGGCCCTCCTCAGGGAGCAGGCGGCCCAGGTCCAGGCCCGAAACCCCCCGAGGCAGCGACCCTCACCCATAGGAGCACTGTCGCCCAGGCAATGAGGCAGGCCCAGCACCAATGACTGCCCTCTAGAGTCCAGGCCCTGGAGGCATGGCTAGACACCCCAGGATGGCATTCCCACGAGGGCTACCCACTGCCCTCTGTCACATGCTCCTAAAATAAAAAGACTGCCCAACGCAAGGCCAATCGTGGGTGTCGGGGAAGAGATGGGGCCTTCTATGTCCTCAGCACTGAAAACTGCCAGCAGTGTGGCCCTGAGCACGCCTGAGTATCCAGTGTCCAGGCCCGGAGGCAGCAGGCATTTCTGCACCAAGCTAGAGCCCGCAGGTCCCCCAGTCCCCACTCACTGCTGCACTGCGGGGTAGTCGTAAGTCATGAGGCTGAAGCCGTCCAGCACGGGGGCCAGCTGCTCAAACTCCTTGTGCGTGAACACGCCGAGCTGCTCAGTCCTGCAGGAGACAAACACAGCCACCACGGCCCCTCACGCACCCTGCGGCCCTCAGCCCGTCTGTCTCCAGCTGACGCCTGGGCCCAACTGAGGGCAGAGCAGTGGGCTGGGGCGCCCCAGGCCCACACCCCTCTTGCTGCACTCCAGGACCTCAGGTTACTCCCTGGAAAGGACTTGGCACCTGGTGTGCTCAGGGCCACGTGCCAGGAGCATGGGTGGAGCTGCGAGGTTCACCAGGGGCCTCTGGGCCCTACCCCTCCCTGAGGCTGTGGCCCTCTGGCCCTGGGCTCCTGCTTTGCCCTCCTCCAGGACCCCAACTGGCCATGGTTCTCGTCCTTGCGCCCCACCATGGAGTGGCCCGCACCTGCTGGAAACCTTGCATGGTTCTGAGTGTCCTCTCCCCACGCCAAGTGTCCCCTACGCCCTCCCCAACGTAACCCATCCACGTGGTCTACCCTCCACCTTCCTCCCCCACATAACATGAACCTGCCTGCGGTCCCCACTGACCCTGACATGCTGCCTGTCAGGTGAACCCCAAGTGCTGCCCCGACTGGTCCATGGCCACCGCCCGCAGCGCAGCCCCCACAGTGGCCCTGGTGGGGACCCAGCCAGTGACAGGCAGAAGGCCCACCCACTATCAGGGCACCCATATCTGCTCCCAACAGGCCCAGTCACCCAGGCCCCCAGCTGTCACCTGTCCCTCTGTGGCTGTCCCACTCAGCACGAGTCCACCTGCCCCGCAAGGATCAGAGTGAAACCGCCGGCCTGCAGGCCTCTCAGCCCCCCACACCCAGGCCTGCACCCTGTCCACACACACCGCGTCGCTCCACGCCTGTCCCACACCCATAGCCGACCTGTGCCCACTGCCCCCTTGGAGCCCCCAACACTGGTTGCAGGCCATCCCTGGCCCCCAGAAGGATCCCCACCCTACTCATCACCTTCCTGACCATGGGATGACTGCCTGCCTGAGGCTGCAGGAAACCCCAGGGGCGGCTGGAGGAAGTTGGGGGGGACGGCGCAGCCCATATCAGGGTGGACATCTGCCGGCAAGGACACCCGAGATGGCACCAGCAGCAAGGACAGCGAGCCAGGGCTGGGCTCGGCAGATCCAGGAGGAAACTGCCGTCCTGTTGGGAGCTCAGCTCCCTGAGGCTCAGCAAGGAGCCGCGAGGCCCCCGGGGCCAGAAGCTGGGAGGCGTGGCCGGAGGCAGTGGCGAGGGTGACTGGCTCTAAGCCAGCTCAGCGCTGGCATCTCCGGTCGTGCACGAAGCTGAGCAAGAGCTCCAGGAGCACCGGACAACACAGCTCCATCAGGGCAGGCTGTGACCTTGAGAGCAGGGATCAAGGTCAGCACCGGTGGGAGGGCCCCAGACACAGTGCAAAGCAGACAATGGCGCCTGTCCCTGCCGACCCCTCCGACTGAGACTGCTCCCGGGGTTCCAGGCAGACTGTGGGATGGGACCTGCCGCTGCAGGAAATGCGGCAGTGCTGGCTGGGCTCCTCCACGGGGGCCGACTGTGCGGACTGGCAAAGGTGCCCGCAATAAGGCCAACTCCCGGGGTGCCCGCAATAAGGCCAACTCCCCCAACCTCTGTGGCGCCAGGGACCGGTGCTCCTTTGAGAATCTAGTGCCTGATGATCTGAGGTGGGGCTGAGGTGGAGATGCTGGCTGCTCACTCCCCCGCTGCTCACCTCCTGCTGTGGGGCCCAGCTCCTAACTGGCCGCAGACCAATACCAGCCTGGGGGATGGGGACGCCTGCACTCGTGGACAACCTGTGCCAGGAAGGGGGCTGCCGGCGGTAACCCTGGTTCCAGCAGGAGCACTGGGCAGCCCCAGCCTGGGAGCTG
>NW_011889186.1:379520-381254 GCF_000151845.1 Pteropus vampyrus
GAGATGGCACCAGCAGCAAGGACAGCGAGCCAGGGCTGGGCTCGGCAGATCCAGGAGGAAACTGCCGTCCTGTTGGGAGCTCAGCTCCCTGAGGCTCAGCAAGGAGCCGCGAGGCCCCCGGGGCCAGAAGCTGGGAGGCGTGGCCGGAGGCAGTGGCGAGGGTGACTGGCTCTAAGCCAGCTCAGCGCTGGCATCTCCGGTCGTGCACGAAGCTGAGCAAGAGCTCCAGGAGCACCGGACAACACAGCTCCATCAGGGCAGGCTGTGACCTTGAGAGCAGGGATCAAGGTCAGCACCGGTGGGAGGGCCCCAGACACAGTGCAAAGCAGACAATGGCGCCTGTCCCTGCCGACCCCTCCGACTGAGACTGCTCCTGGGGTTCCAGGCAGACTGTGGGATGGGACCTGCCGCTGCAGGAAATGCGGCAGTGCTGGCTGGGCTCCTCCACGGGGGCCGACTGTGCGGACTGGCAAAGGTGCCCGCAATAAGGCCAACTCCCGGGGTCCCCGCACATGTGTCTACACCTGCCCAGGTGCCGGGAGCTGGCCACTAAGGCTCCTGGGCAGAGAAGGCACTGGCGGGAAGGGGCACTGCCAGCTCAGACGTCGGACACCAGGGGCGTCCGCCAGCTCACCCTGCCCCCGGGCATGTCTACTGTGAGTCTGCGCTCCACACCCACTAGAGCAGCGGTCCCCAACCTCTGTGGCGCCAGGGACCGGTGCTCCTTTGAGAATCTAGTGCCTGATGATCTGAGGTGGGGCTGAGGTGGTGATGCTGGCTGCTCACTCCCCCGCTGCTCACCTCCTGCTGTGGGGCCCAGCTCCTAACTGGCCGCAGACCAATACCAGCCTGGGGGATGGGGACGCCTGCACTCGTGGACAACCTGTGCCAGGAAGGGGGCTGCCGGCGGTAACCCTGGTTCCAGCAGGAGCACTGGGCAGCCCCAGCCTGGGAGCTGACCTCGAACCACCCAAAGACACCAAGGACTGAGGGAGGGACACCACTGTGGGTGAGTCTGCCCCCGGCCATCCCACAGAGCTGGCCCTTCCTTCCCTCCCAGGCCTGGCTCTGACCCTGGGAAGCCACAGGAGCCTGGCTGGCACTGGCCCCACCACACAGTTGCCTGTGCCCACGTGCGGGAGGAAGGGCAGGCAGATGGGCTCTGGCAGACGTGCTGCGGACACAGGCCTGATGTCCGGCCTGCAGAGCACCCAACCCCGCTGCAGCCTGTCTGACAGAATGAGGACCCTCCAAGTGGGGATGAAAAGTTGGGCGGGAGGCTGCTGTCCAGGCTGTGCAAAGTGCGCAGGCCTCTGGCAACGTGCACTGGGCATCGCGGACGTAAGGGCCAAGCTCAGGAAAACCGGCCCAGGAAGAGCCTGCAGGCTCTGCAGAAGCGTCACCTGGCTCGTTTGTGAGTCTATCAGCTAGTGAACGTCCCCAACAGATACCACCGGCCCTTGAGGTGTGTCCAACCTGGTCCCCTTGGGAGCTGGTGGAGGCCGGGCAGAGCCCCCTGCCAGTCCTGTCTGGCCTCTATGGCCTTCTCCTGCCTCTGCTGCTGCTCAACCCCGGTCTGCCCTTGGCCCTCACGCTGGGATTCAGGGCCTCCTCAGTGCCCAGCACAGGGTGAGATGGACACGGGACCTTCAACGTGTCTTCCCACATGGGCGCAGGGTCACAGCCTTCAGCCACTAACGCGGGTCCCCAGCCCTGGTTTTCACGCCTGCGAGT
>NW_011889186.1:382579-384591 GCF_000151845.1 Pteropus vampyrus
CACGGGACCTTCAACGTGTCTTCCCACATGGGCGCAGGGTCACAGCCTTCAGCCACTAACGCGGGTCCCCAGCCCTGGTTTTCACGCCTGCGAGTGAGGTGGTTGCAGCACCTGCTCGCAGGGGCTGGGTGCTGACCGGGAAGGCCCCCTGCCCCGAGCAAGCGCGACACTTACCCGGGGGTGACAGCCGGTGGGATGACGAGGATGGCCAGCAGCCGGGCCTGGTGCAGCGCCTCGGCCATGTGAGTGAGCATGTGGATGAGGCCCCTGTGAGGAGCGGAGGGTCAGGAGGCTCGGCTGAGATGACACTTCCTGCCCTGGAGGCACAGGGTGGCGTGGCCCGACAGCGCAGACGTGCACGTGCCAGGGCGGGTGGCGGGTTCCCCACCCCCACAGGATACACAGGGCCATACAGTACCCCAAGATATGCCCCAGCCCCAGGACAGCGGGGGCAGCTCCACCGACGAGGCCTTGTGCCGAGGGGGCCCAACCTGGCTCCCCAAGGAGCCAGCCTCGACTGCCCAGCCCCTGTGCAACGACCCTGGGCCTGGTAGACGCTGGAGACAGAGCTCTGTTTGCCTCAGGTACAGAAGGGGGTGCAGGGATGGGGTGTCCCGTCCTGGGACACACAGAATGAGAACCTGGGGGTGAGCACTGGGCATGCCCCTCCACACGAACCGAGACACTGGGGAGTGTCTCAGCAGGCCACCAGGTGGGGGACAAAGGAGGTGTCGTCATGGGCTCCTCTGGCCCCCGGAAGCAGGGGAGGTGGCAGTGTCTCAGTGGTTGGCAGCGTGCCCAGCACGAAGGAGACCAGCTTGGCTCCTGCCACGGCCTAGAAACCCGTCAGGACGCCCCAGCCCCGCAGGCAGCGGCTGGTACCAGCAGCCTGGCCCTGCACACAGCCGTGCTGCACGCGGCCGGGTTTCTGGATGGCCCCATGCCCCATGCGTCCACTCTGACCTGGCCCCCATGTCGCTGCGTGACCAGCCCTCTGCCCTGCCCTACAGCCCCTCAGGAGAGCGACGGTGAGTCTCCCCGCTCCAGCAGTGCAGGTCAGAGAAGCTGGGTGCCCGGACTCACACCAGCAGGGACGGCCAGGGCGAAGGCCACCCCCACCCCCACTCGGCTCCCCACTCGTGTGAATCTGCAAAGCACAGGTGAGGCCGAGGTGGGGCCAGGTCCGTGCAGACCACCGATGTGGCTCAAACCAGCAGGTGACTCGTGCACAAGGAGGTGGCTCTGGCTGTGAGCGGTCAAGCGTAACCCGAGGAGGCTGGCCCAGAGCTGTCACTGTCCACTGCACTCAGCACCTGTCAACGTCATGCCTTTCTGGCTCCTGGGAATTCCCTGGGGACTACGTCCTCGTGAGAAAGGAGGGATGGTCTTGTGCCCCTGGAGCAGCACCCACCTAGCCAGGTGTCTGTTGGGACAGAGTCCCAGGGGCCACTGCATGGTCACCTGTGTGCCGACACGGGGACTCCTTCACACTTTCAACTCAGCCTTCACTGTCTCTGTGCATCCTCTCCTGAAATCCAGCCTCAGGGACCTCCCAGGCGGGCCAGCGCCAAGCCCATGAGGCTGGGCAGCGAATTCTTTCCCCAGAGGACTCAGTGGCCGTCCACTTCAAGGGCCCCGCTGCACCTGCCCAGGATCTCCTGCTCGCGTCCGAGCCTGACTCCACCGCCCCGCGTGGGCTGCGTCCCCCCAGCGCGCCCTCTACCACCACGCGGGGGTCAGGACCGGCAGAGCGGCGAGGTCAGAGCCCTCCCGTCCTCCTCCAGCCTCTGCCAGGATGCTGGGGCCAGGAGGGGCCCGCGCCACCCACACCCACTCACATGTGCTTCTGGCTGAGCAGCTGGCTCCAGACCTCCACCACAAAGCCGTCAAAGTGCTGGTCCTGGAAGGGCCGGGCCAGGTGAGGAGGGTCCCATGACCCAGCAGTGACGAGTGGGCACCAGCCTCCTCCCCCGCCCAGTGAGGTCATGGTCTGAGGGGCATGCCGCAGGCAC
>NW_011889186.1:384641-387033 GCF_000151845.1 Pteropus vampyrus
TACCAGCAGCCTGGCCCTGCACGCAGCCGTGCTGCACGCGGCCGGGTTTCTGGATGGCCCCATGCCCCATGCGTCCACTCTGACCTGGCCCCCATGTCGCTGCGTGACCAGCCCTCTGCCCTGCCCTACAGCCCCTCAGGAGAGCGACGGTGAGTCTCCCCGCTCCAGCAGTGCAGGTCAGAGAAGCTGGGTGCCCAGACTCACACCAGCAGGGACGGCCAGGGCGAAGGCCACCCCCACCCCCACTCGGCTCCCCACTCGTGTGAATCTGCAAAGCACAGGTGAGGCTGAGGTGGGGCCAGGTCCGTGCAGACCACCGACGTGGCTCAAACCAGCAGGTGACTCGTGCACAAGGAGGTGGCTCTGGCTGTGAGCGGTCAAGGGTAACCCGAGGAGGCTGGCCCAGAGCTGTCACTGTCCACTGCACTCAGCACCTGTCAACGTCATGCCTTTCTGGCTCCTGGGAATTCCCTGGGGACTACGTCCTCGTGAGAAAGGAGGGATGGTCTTGTGCCCCTGGAGCAGCACCCACCTAGCCAGGTGTCTGTTGGGACAGAGTCCCAGGGGCCACTGCATGGTCACCTGTGTGCCGACACGGGGACTCCTTCACACTTTCAACTCAGCCTTCACTGTCTCTGTGCATCCTCTCCTGAAATCCAGCCTCAGGGACCTCCCAGGCGGGCCAGCGCCAAGCCCATGAGGCTGGGCAGCGAATTCTTTCCCCAGAGGACTCAGTGGCCGTCCACTTCAAGGGCCCCGCTGCACCTGCCCAGGATCTCCTGCTCGCGTCCGAGCCTGACTCCACCGCCCCGCGTGGGCTGCGTCCCCCCAGCGCGCCCTCTACCACCACGCGGGGGTCAGGACCGGCAGAGCGGCGAGGTCAGAGCCCTCCCGTCCTCCTCCAGCCTCTGCCAGGATGCTGGGGCCAGGAGGGGCCCGCGCCACCCACACCCACTCACATGTGCTTCTGGCTGAGCAGCTGGCTCCAGACCTCCACCACAAAGCCGTCAAAGTGCTGGTCCTGGAAGGGCCGGGCCAGGTGAGGAGGGTCCCATGACCCAGCAGTGACGAGTGGGCACCAGCCTCCTCCCCCGCCCAGTGAGGTCATGGTCTGAGGGGCATGCCGCAGGCACACAAGCCCCTCTCTGAAGGGGTGGTGTGGGGGTCCCCATGGAAACCAGAAGCAGAGAGGCCAGGGCTCCTGTGTATGTGCTGTCCACTCCTGTGCCTCCCCGAACCCTCACCCCTGCAGCCCAGCCATGGACAGCTGGGCATCACCCAAGGGAAGGCCTCCCGCCCCAGGGACCCCTGTGGTCAAGAGGCAGCCCATGCTGGCCCCGTGGAGCGCCAAGCCTCACCCTGGCAACCTGGACCACGGCCTTGCTGAGCTCTTCTATCTCGTCCTCACTGTCCCACACACGCCGGAAATCCTCGCGGGTCCAGTCCTCAAACAGGAGCCGAGGCACTGGGGGACAGGCCCGCGCCGGCACTGTGACCCTCCGTGCGCAGCCTCACCCCACGGGCTGGCCCTTGGCCTCCAGAGTAGGCTGACCACACAGCCGGGCACCCAGTACGGTCATCCCAGCAATGCATGGGGAAGGATGGAGATGCTGACCCCTTCCTGCCCTCACACACCGGCCCCCGACTGCCTAGGCCCTGTGTGTCCCAGCTCCTCACAGTCCGGAGCCTGCTGGACCACCCTCTACCCCGGCCTGACCCGACGGCTCCTTGTCAATGCCAACCACAGGGCCCCTCCGACCTCCGCCCTGCATGATTCCTCCTGGCCCCAGCAGCCTCCCTCACTCCCTATACCCTGTGCTGGTCCCACTGCCCTTTGGGATGGGTGTCCCTCCCAGGCCAGCTGTGAGCTCTGGGACAGTTCAGGGCAAAGCTGGCTCCACGCTGGGGCTTGGTCCCCATGGCCCTCAATTAATGCTCGTGGGTGAATGAAGAAATGGGAGGGTGCGTACTCAGGCAGAGGAGGTGCTGGCCTTGGCGGGCTGAGCCTGGATGGGCAGGAGGGGTCACGGGACCCCAGCTGGGCCGAGGGCTGTGAGTGCTGGGCCAGGGGCTGCCTTGTTTCTGGGCGGTGGGGGGAATGACAGACGCACCGGGCAGCACGGCCAGGATTACCAGGCACAGGTGAAGACCCCAGGGCCACTCAACCACCCACGGGGAGGTCACGCTGGCCTCCACCCCTCAGCGTGTGGCCCAGAGGCCAGTGCCCTGATCATCTAGACGCCTGAACTCACCTATGCGCAGGCCCCTGCCCTGCTTCCTGACCGCCCGCATCCACCCTGTGGGACGTGGAAAGGACAGTCAGGTGGGGACACAGCCCCTCGCCCACCCCAAGGAAGAAAATGCCCAGTTGCATGGTGGGAGGGAAAGGGAG
>NW_011889186.1:387728-389576 GCF_000151845.1 Pteropus vampyrus
GGCCAGCTGTGAGCTCTGGGACAGTTCAGGGCAAAGCTGGCTCCACGCTGGGGCTTGGTCCCCATGGCCCTCAATTAATGCTCGTGGGTGAATGAAGAAATGGGAGGGTGCGTACTCAGGCAGAGGAGGTGCTGGCCTTGGCGGGCTGAGCCTGGATGGGCAGGAGGGGTCACGGGACCCCAGCTGGGCCGAGGGCTGTGAGTGCTGGGCCAGGGGCTGCCTTGTTTCTGGGCGGTCGGGGGAATGACAGACGCACCGGGCAGCACGGCCAGGATTACCAGGCACAGGTGAAGACCCCAGGGCCACTCAACCACCCACGGGGAGGTCACGCTGGCCTCCACCCCTCAGCGTGTGGCCCAGAGGCCAGTGCCCTGACCATCCAGACAGCTGAACTCACCTATGCGCAGGCCCCTGCCCTGCTTCCTGACCGCCCGCATCCACCCTGTGGGACGTGGAAAGGACAGTCAGGTGGGGACACAGCCCCTCGCCCACCCCAAGGAAGAAAATGCCCAGTTGCATGGTGGGAGGGAAAGGGAGGCAGAGGGAGAGAGCTCGCGAGTTGGAAGCCCCCTGGGCCCGGGCAGCTCGGACCCCATGGCTGGAGAGGACAAGCGGCCGTGCCGGGGACCACACCCCACGGAGCCCGGGACTGTTTCTTGGAGCTGAGGGGTGTCTGGAGGGTCAGGATCCGACATTATCCTCCCGGCACCAGGGAGCCCCTAAGGGCTCCACAACTGGCTGGCACCTGTGTCCCCTCCAAACCCAAGGGGGGCAGCCATGCAACCTCGGGCGCAGGCCCACCAAACACGCTGTTGGACGGCGGGGCCCTCATCCCCTCCCTGGACACCCCCCGCGGATATCACACGCACAGCGCCAAGGGGGAGAGGATGCAGGTCAACACCGGGCGGTCGTCATACTCACACACAGACACCCCCATGTTCTCACATACACGCTTACTGACACCCCCCGGGCCCTGGGGCGAGCAGCACGGGGAGAACCTTGGTCCACGTCGTGGAGGCCTGTGACCTCGAACATCTCACGGCCGCGCCGCTTCAGCTGCAGCCACACGGGCGAGATCTGTGTGAACTTGCCTCCGAACACCTTGGCGACGTCGTAGCCGTGGCTGTTCCACTGGGGAGCACGGGGACGGGTGAGCCCCCTGCAGCTGAGCCCGAGGGCCGCCTCTGGACAGGGCCCATGCCCCCAGAGGACCCCTTTGCAAGCCCCACTGCAGCCCCAGTGAGAAGGCAGACCCGTCACTGCCTTGCCCTGGGACCACGCTGTCCACCCGGGGCCCAGCTTACTGGAGTGACGTAGCCCAGGATGTCCCCAGCAAAGTGCCTTTCCCGTGCCTTTGCGGAGCAGTAGCTACGATGCTCGAGAACCACATCCTCGGGTCTGGGGTCCGTCACCACCAGACCCCGATCTTGGACAGGCTTCTCTGAAGGCTGAGTCTGAAAGGAACAGGGAGTAAGCCGTCATGTCTGCCATCTGCAGGCGGCGGGCAGGGCCCGAGGAGCAGAGCGGTCCTTTCAACCCAGCAAGGGACTGCGCCCAGAATCCACATGGCGACACTGGCCCGACCACAGGGGAAGGCCCACCGAGAAACAGGCACAAATGTGGCACACGCTGACTTGCTCCCTGCTGTGGACATTATAGAACTTGATGCGGTGGGACAGGTGCCGGTGTCAAGAGAAGAACGCAGGTGGGGACCGAAATCTGGGCATCGTCACAGAAGATGGCCGGTGGGGCAGGCACACCCTCAGGCCCCCAAAGCTGCTCCCTGAGGCTACCCGGCCAGAGCGCTGGGGTAGCATAGGGGCGGCCACCCGAAGAGCCAAGCCCCTT
>NW_011889186.1:390771-392171 GCF_000151845.1 Pteropus vampyrus
AACTCTTGTGGGTTCACCCACAGAAACGGAATGGAAAGGGGACACTGAGCAGCAAACGAGCCGGCTGTCTGACCTGAGGGACATGTGGCCCTCTGGCTTCAGCTGTGTTTTCTGCACTGGACTTTTATTAGTTGCGCAGTTCATTTTCAGGTCCTGGGACCACCGCCCCCCCATGCAATTCTGCCTCACCTTTCTCTTAGGGCAGCTGGGCGATAAGCAGGCCCAGCCTGGCTGTCATCCTTGACAGAGCTTGAAGACGTGCAGGTGTGAAGAGCACGTCGGCGAAGTCTCAGAGCCCTGACATGTGCTTCCTCCAGACCAGCGGAGGGGCCTAGGCCCCTGCCCAGCAGGTGGGCATGCACAGTCCCCTACATCCCTGGTGACACCAGGGCCTGGACCAGGCAGGGTGTGCCTGTCAGGAGCTGGTAGCCAGGCCCTTCGCCCCTTCTGAACTCTCCTCTCAACCTGCTTCCCTTTGAAGAGTGGCACAGGCCACCCCGCTCCGGGCTGTCACTTCCCTAGGAGAGATGGGAGACCTGGGCAGTGAGCATCCGTGCTGCAGCACCTGATACACCCACAGCACACCTGCATGGGCTGCAGAGCAGGGCCCTGGAGCCGAGAGCCCAGGGGTCCCTTCCCTGGGAGGCACGAATGGCCTGGCTCAAAGGCTTCTGAGGACAGAAGGGACAAGGAGCTCCTGTGAAAGGCAGCACTCGCCCTGACAGGGCAGCTGCGAGGGGGTGTGAGGGAAGGATATGCAGACCCACACCCAGATCATGCCCTCTGACCTCGCCCCTCCCCACCAGCCCCACTCCTGACAGAATCACCAAAGACTGCAGCCTGGGGGAGAGGGACCCCAGAATCACCTGTCACTCCCCTGACCAGGCTGAGATTACAGCTGCCAAGCTATGAGGGGCCTGCTCTGAGCAGTTCAGCCACCATGAGGCCAGAAAGACACCTGAACAAATGTGCTGGATGAGGACTGTGCACATGGGAGGGATGGGCTAGCAGGTGCCACATGGTGGGGGGGGCACTCTGCTTTTGGCCCCAGCCCCCTCCGGCCCCTGCACGACTGTGGGCTTCTCCTCGGCTCCAGGGTGGAGGTTTCAGTCACTGAGCACTGAAAGGAATGAGGCGAAGCAGGAGGATGCTTCCCAAGCTGAAAGTGGGGGCTTCCGGCCACTGCCTGCCACCCCACCACCATGCGGGTGAACCGAGATTCCTCTGCCTGAGCCCTGACCTGGGATTTCGCACCGCAGAGAAGAAAGAAGAGAGGGTGGACATGGGCCAGACTGGAGGGAGACAGGCCCTGCTGGCCTCTGTGCCCAGACGAGGGGCAGCGGGAGGGCAAAACAGCATGAGGCCTGGGCTGGCACTGTCACAGCCGCCCGTGCCCAGGG
>NW_011889186.1:393151-394381 GCF_000151845.1 Pteropus vampyrus
TTTGGCCCCAGCCCCCTCCGGCCCCTGCACGACTGTGGGCTTCTCCTCGGCTCCAGGGTGGAGGTTTCAGTCACTGAGCACTGAAAGGAATGAGGCGAAGCAGGAGGATGCTTCCCAAGCTGAAAGTGGGGGCTTCCGGCCACTGCCTGCCACCCCACCACCATGCGGGTGAACCGAGACTCCTCTGCCTGAGCCCTGACCTGGGATTTCGCACCGCAGAGAAGAAAGAAGAGAGGGTGGACATGGGCCAGACTGGAGGGAGACAGGCCCTGCTGGCCTCTGTGCCCAGACGAGGGGCAGCGGGAGGGCAAAACAGCATGAGGCCTGGGCTGGCACTGTCACAGCCGCCCGTGCCCAGGGAGCCAGCTCTAGGGTGAGGGGCTACAGCACCCAGAGAGAAGCATTTGGAGCTGGGCTGCTCCCTGACTGGCCACGGAACTTTCCAGACTGCCTGCCTGCCTGGTGCTTGGTGGTGGGGACCCCGTGTGTGAGCTGCGTAATGTTCGGGGTACCCGTGCTGTGGCAAGGCCTTCGTCTGGGCACCTCCCATGGCCCCCACTGTGCATCTGGGCAGGTGTCCGCCAGGCCGCTGTGCCTAGAGCCGACTGCTTAGCTCACACATACGTGGTCCTGCGTCAGAGCGAGCTCTGTCCCCTCACGTCAAGGGCCTATTTTGGGCGGAGGGGGCGCGGAGTGTAGTGACCAGCTCACCCTTTGGTTGCCCAGAGGGCTCTGGACCTGCTGCTTGCACCCAGAGCTTGCACCCTGCTGCTTGCACCCTGCTGCTTGCATCATACGAGGGTCCCAGCTCTGGGGAGGATCGTTTCAGTGGTGTGACCAAAGTGCAGTGAACAGCGGTGACTTTCCAGTGTTTTCCATCAAGATCCACAGTAAGGAAGTGTACCACAGCCCAGTACGCGTGTGCGCTTCGTGTGTGCACACGTGCCATGTGTGCAGTGACAGCAGTTGACCAGGTCTTTCCTGATGTGACACATGTTGATCATTTCTCCTTCATTTTCAAGACACTGGTTTCTACCAGTCAAATGGGTCTCGCTACTCAGTGACGTGCAATTTGAGAAATGCCGACTGACGTGCCCCGAGTGTCCGTCTCTGACACCAGTCTGGCCCCCGAGCCGACTTGGTCCTCAACAGAATGGCGAGTGTACCGGTCACCTATCCGAGTTCTCACCAACTGAGTTCCTGCATGGCCCGTGGAGACGAAGGTGGCCT
>NW_011889186.1:402826-403267 GCF_000151845.1 Pteropus vampyrus
GGGCGGGACCCGTACGCGGCCGCGACTCGGGGACTGGGGGAATGAGAAGTTGCGTGGCGTTCTGAGGCCGCGACCTCCGCAGGGTGGTGAGCGCCCCCGTGCAGGGCGCTCTGCGAGCCCCGGGCTCTCTTGGGAACCCGACGCCCTCGCTGTGCGGTCCCCTCGTGGGCATCACGGAGTGTCCAGTTGGCGAGCCCCTCACCTCTTCAGCACACGCGCTCCTTGGAAGTCTGGGCGCCCGGTGCGACGTCTGCACTGCAGCCACGTGGTGACCACCAGGGGGCGCCAGATCTCTGCCTTGAGTGGGCAGGTGGCCGAGGGTACCGTGCAAAACCGACCTCACTCCCTTGCATGTTCTCGTTTGGACGCGGGAATCGCCTCTCCAGGCTTTTCTCCTACCCCTCTGGTGGCCCTTCCCCTCCTCCACCATCCCTCACATCT
>NW_011889186.1:403478-404319 GCF_000151845.1 Pteropus vampyrus
GACTTGGTCCTCAACAGAATGGCGAGTGTACCGGTCACCTATCCGAGTTCTCACCAACTGAGTTCCTGCATGGCCCGTGGAGACGAAGGTGGCCTCGGGGCAGGGCCGCAGCCTTGGGTGACCTTTATCGACCACGTCAGGCGGAGTTCTCCACGACCTGGGCCAGTCCTGTCGTCATCCCCCTCGTGGAAGACAAAGCGGGACAGAGGGGTGTGTGGCCCCTACGCTAAGACGGGGCGATGGAAACAGGAAAGCCACAGACCGCTGGAGCTCCAGTTGTGCCACCAACCGCTGTCCCCTGACCTCTCTGAGTTCAGTTCTAGGGACCTGGGAAGCGAGGAGCGGTTGAATCACTGTTCTGTGTGGAAAATCTACGCTTTCAAGCCTGGGGGCTGAGCGACGTGGGGTCCAGCCCAGTGCACCCCAACAAGCATGAGGTCACTTGCCCCGCACTCCGGCCTGGCCTCTCGGCCCCTGGGACAGGGTGGCCACCGCTCTCTGGGCCCTACCACCTGTCGTGTGCTGTCCCCACTCAGGTTCGTGGTCCCTCACGCTCGTCCAAGGTCTCACTCTCTGGGCCTCCCACCGGCACCCACACGCTCTGGCGCACACGCCCCTCTGGTCCACGCCCGCTCACACCGCTCTCCCTCGCGCCGCCCGCGCCCACTTCGCGGAGGGGAACTGAGGCCATGTGCAGAGGAGGAGCAGGAGTCCGGAACGCGGGGCGCGGACACCTCCCCGGCCGGCCGCCGCGGGGCTCACCTTCATGTCCCGGATGCCGGCCGGACAATTCTCGCGCGCAGCCGGAAGACGCTCGCGAACACCGCCGGAAGTCCCGCCC
>NW_011889186.1:405879-412002 GCF_000151845.1 Pteropus vampyrus
CCCACAGGAGACCGGAGCAGGCTGGGGGCTGAGCTCTTCGGACACCCTGGCTGCACTCTGGGCTCCCCGTTCATAGTTTCTTCCTTCTGGATGCAAGCGTCGGGCTTGTGTCTGTGGGACCCTCATGTCCCAGGGTCCATGGATGGAGAAAAGAGATTTTGGCTCCACTCCCGCCCTTGGGAACCCTGATGTGACAACAAGTGTCTAAAATGCAACAGGTGTCCAGTTCACACAATTTAAGAAATGAAACCGTTTCTAAGCACTGCCCAGAGCCGAGGGCGGCCTGTCCCTCCCTGAGCAGTGATTGTGGTCCGGGAGGACCACGTGGACTCAGGCCAGAACCTGGATGGTATCGAGTGATCTGAACGGCTGTTCTGGGAAGGTGAAGGCGCCAACACGAGGTGTGGGAGCTTCCTCATGGCCGCCTGTGTCTCCTCAGGCCCTGGGACCCCGGCCACACACTTCCCAGGAGGCTTGGGCAGCCCAGAGTCACCACCGAGAGGAAGTAGATGCCTGGCCAGCCCCAAGCCCCTCCTCCAGGAAACCCTCCACCTTGGGCTGAGCTGGCATTCTGTCCATGCTCCTTGTGGGCCCCTGGCTGCTGAGGGTGGGTCAGGGTCTGCTTGTTGAGTCCCCTAGCCTGGCCATGGAGTGTTATCTCCTGTTGTGGGGACACAGCCTCTGGGCGTCTCCCCTCCTCCAGGAAGCCCTCCACTGGCTCAGCTTTTGGAGGCCTTGGAAAGGGGTGAAATTGCTGCCTTATTAGGACTTGGGTCTCCACAGGTTCCAGTCCCGCCCCCCAACTGGAGGCACGGAGCCTGGGTGGGGTGCCTGGTCTGTGGCGGGGCCTGCCCCTTCCTCCTCCCGACCAGGGTCCACCCAGGTCTGAACTGTCAACGGGAACTGAGGAAGTGAGCCAGGGTGGGACAGAGGTTTCCCTGGCGGGTTTGGGCCCCTTCCAGGTACTGCCGGATAACCCCTGCTGAAGAGGGAGCTTCCTCTTCAGAGCCATCTGGCTTTACAAAGGGGAGCCCGCAGGACCACCTGCTTTCCAGACAGCCTCTGAGCGGAGCCTCAGGCCCTGCAGTGCACTGCGGGGGAACTCAGGGGGGCGGTCCCCGGCCTCCACCTCCCGGGGTGCAAACGTGGCAACAGTATCGAAGGGTCCTGGATGGGCACTGAGGGACCAGATTGTAGACCGGGCCCTGCGGTCACGGTGTGCCGTCCTGCCTCAGGTGGGGCTGGCTCTGGAAGGCCGGGGGACGGGGGACGTGCAGCAGGATATCGGAGTTCTGCACGCATCCGGGCCCCGCAAGGCGGGCCGCAAGCTGCCCCAGATCCAGGGCTGGGCAGGGCGCCGGGGGGGCGGGGGGGCCCCGGGAACGCGAAACCAGGGGTCCCAGAGCGGCCCCGCGCGCGGCGTCGGCCTGCAGGGGGAGCTCCCGCGCCTACCGCTGCACGCCCCTCATTTGCCGAGTCGGCATGAGGCAAGGCCCTTCCTGGCAGGGGCAACTCATGACTTTTCTTCTAATGGGGAGGCTTTGGCCGGAGGTCGCCCCGAGGGCAGGGCCCGGGCCACTATCACTGACCATGTCCTATCACTCCCGGGCCCTGCGACATTCCAGTTTGGGGGCCGGAAGCCCAGGAAGAGAAATGCAGGTCAGGACTTCCTGCTGCTGAGCTGTCTCCTTGCCTGTGGATGGAGACGTCCTCCTTGGGTGCTGGGATAAGCAAAGTCCAGAGGGAGAAGGGAGGGGACTGGCACATTCGCACGCACAGGAAGCTTCTGGATGTAGCTCCGGAGCCAGCACAGCAGATTTTCTTCTGTGTCCCACGTGTGGACCCGCACCGGCCCAGCTGGCCGTGGCCAGGATGGCCGTGACTCGGTGGGTGCTGTGCGGCGTGTAGGTGTCGGGTCACCGGCTGGGCAGGCACTGGGCTGTCAGGTGGGCTTCTGTGAGGGGCAGTGGCCCTGCACAGGGCTGGGTTTTATGGCTCTCATCATTCTGCACCCAACCTTAAATGCCCTGTAACAAGGGGGAGGGCAGTACGTGTGCATTGAGGCCACAGGGGCAGGATTTCTTGGTGGTCGTCATGGGACAAATAGTCGACCTCCCCCAAACTGTTCCTGTCCCAAACTCCTAGCACCTGTGGAGGCGACCTTATTTGCATCTAAAGATGTAGTTAGAGATCCTGGGATGAGATCATCTTGCGTTTAGGGTGAGCCCTGCATGCAATGACTAGGACCTTGTCGTTTTTAAGGCACCAGGCTGTGGTCATTTGTTGGCGCTGCCCCAGGAAACTGCTGAGAGGCCTGACCTGGTGCTTTTAGGTACATTTTCTTTCCTAAAGCTGTTTTTCTCAGGCTAACCTCAAAATGGCATAGATTCCATCAGTTCATGCCGGCAGGGCCCTCAGAGGGAGGCGTGGTGGTAGATGGATGTCAGCCCCTGCCACAAGATGCCCAAAGCATAAGGACTACCCTGTGATGGCCAGCCGGCCAGCTGCCAGCAGGGAAGGTCAAGGGGTGTATTTTCAACAGATAGCTTAGGGAGACTGGAGGTCCTGGGGTCCTGCTCTGAGGATGAACAGGACACCTGATCTGACAGCATCCTGGGGGCTGGCAGGACTTTCATAGCCACTTCCTGCGCCTCTCCCCTGGATGGTGTCACCAGCTGCACTGCTATTGTGGCCATTTACTGATGATTGACAGCTCTTGCTAAGCCCTTTTGGCCCCCAGAGGCATGGACGTGAAGTGGTCTTGATGACAAGCCAAAGGACGGGATGGGGGGCATCCTGCCATGCTCCAGGAACTTCCATGACACAGCACCCATGGGCATGGGGACAGGTACTAATTAGGACTGAGGTTGGCGAGGTGTCACAGAGCCCCCAACCACTGTGGTGTAGACACGGCAGCTTCAGGGCTGGCATGATGGAGGGTGCAGTGCTTACCCTGGGAGCCCCAGCTCTCGGAACCTGTCCCAAGGAGGTAACCTGGGGAGGGGCAGGCACTCAAACTCATGTCCCCCAATGTGCTCACTTTGCCGTCTGTAAGGGATTGAATCGTGTCCCCTAAAAGCGCACGCATTGAGGTCCTCACCCCCAGCACCTCAAAGTGTGAGTGGACCTGAGTCTTTGCAGACATATCTAATTCAGATGAGCTCCTGCTGGGGTAGGGCGGGCCCTACTCTAATGTGACCAGTGTCTTTGGAAAAAGGGGAAATTGGGGCAAAGAGAGATGAGCACAGAGGGAAAATGGCCGTCTGTGAGCCCGGGTGGGGCCGGACCCTCACTCACAGCTCCACAGGCCGGCCTTGCTGGCACCTTGGGTGCAGCCTTGAATCAGGAGAGAGTAACCTTGAGCCCCTTCCTCTGCATTATATCCAGGGCTCTCTGGCATCTCAACCCTGCCTTAACTTGGGCCACCCTGACTCCAGCGGCTAGGCAGTCGTCTGCCCAAGGCGGCTGGGCTGACCTAGGTCACCGGCTGTCACGGGCCTGCTGCCCGCCGGGTAATTCATCCCATACGCTCTGCGGTGTTCTGCCAACTAACTCAACTTCCCGCAGTTCTCGTGGTGGCTCAGCCTTCCTCTGGGTACAACTTTGTGTGGGGACTTGACTCCCAGGTCTCAAAGGGTGGGGCTGGCCGGGGGGGGGTGAGGTGGTGGGGTGCGGGCGTGGGCAGGGAACAGTTGGAGGAGGGCTTTGAGGGCAACTGAATTTTCTCCGACAAAGGCCAGTGGGGGCTCCTGCGAAGTAGGGGTCTGGGCCTTCCTCCAGGGACCCCCGGGTCACCCCACGGACCGTGCCGCAGTTCCCGGGGCCCCGCCCACACCCCAGCTTTCCTGGAGGACGTGGGGAGGCCACGTGTGGCTATTTTGCAACAGTGAGAACCCAGCTGTGTGCGGCTTCGGGCTCTGCAGTCGCAGGCAGCTCCTGCCGCTGTCAGGCTGGGCAGTTAGGGGCCTGAGCCCCTCACGCTCCTTCTTCAGGTGGTCCTGCTGCTTCTGAAGTGCCGCTCACCGCAGGATTCTTGGATTCCTTCTGCTCTGCACGTGGCCTGTGGCCAGGATGTGCTCTGTCCCCAGAGCCTGGCCTTCCCCAAGCATGTCATTCCCGGTGACCACAGGTAGCCACCAGATACCAAGGACTGCCACATCTCTGTTCCTGGACAGGCACTCCTAGACCAGGCCTCCAACCCTAATTTCCTGGAGAGGTCACTGTCTGAAATCCATCCCAGAGACTACGGGAAGGACACTGGGTCCCTTGCACAACCCACAGGAGACCGGAGCAGGCTGGGGGCTGAGCTCTTCGGACACCCTGGCTGCACTCTGGGCTCCCCGTTCATAGTTTCTTCCTTCTGGATGCAAGCGTCGGGCTTGTGTCTGTGGGACCCTCATGTCCCAGGGTCCATGGATGGAGAAAAGAGATTTTGGCTCCACTCCCGCCCTTGGGAACCCTGATGTGACAACAAGTGTCTAAAATGCAACAGGTGTCCAGTTCACACAATTTAAGAAATGAAACCGTTTCTAAGCACTGCCCAGAGCCGAGGGCGGCCTGTCCCTCCCTGAGCAGTGATTGTGGTCCGGGAGGACCACGTGGACTCAGGCCAGAACCTGGATGGTATCGAGTGATCTGAACGGCTGTTCTGGGAAGGTGAAGGCGCCAACACGAGGTGTGGGAGCTTCCTCATGGCCGCCTGTGTCTCCTCAGGCCCTGGGACCCCGGCCACACACTTCCCAGGAGGCTTGGGCAGCCCAGAGTCACCACCGAGAGGAAGTAGATGCCTGGCCAGCCCCAAGCCCCTCCTCCAGGAAACCCTCCACCTTGGGCTGAGCTGGCATTCTGTCCATGCTCCTTGTGGGCCCCTGGCTGCTGAGGGTGGGTCAGGGTCTGCTTGTTGAGTCCCCTAGCCTGGCCATGGAGTGTTATCTCCTGTTGTGGGGACACAGCCTCTGGGCGTCTCCCCTCCTCCAGGAAGCCCTCCACTGGCTCAGCTTTTGGAGGCCTTGGAAAGGGGTGAAATTGCTGCCTTATTAGGACTTGGGTCTCCACAGGTTCCAGTCCCGCCCCCCAACTGGAGGCACGGAGCCTGGGTGGGGTGCCTGGTCTGTGGCGGGGCCTGCCCCTTCCTCCTCCCGACCAGGGTCCACCCAGGTCTGAACTGTCAACGGGAACTGAGGAAGTGAGCCAGGGTGGGACAGAGGTTTCCCTGGCGGGTTTGGGCCCCTTCCAGGTACTGCCGGATAACCCCTGCTGAAGAGGGAGCTTCCTCTTCAGAGCCATCTGGCTTTACAAAGGGGAGCCCGCAGGACCACCTGCTTTCCAGACAGCCTCTGAGCGGAGCCTCAGGCCCTGCAGTGCACTGCGGGGGAACTCAGGGGGGCGGTCCCCGGCCTCCACCTCCCGGGGTGCAAACGTGGCAACAGTATCGAAGGGTCCTGGATGGGCACTGAGGGACCAGATTGTAGACCGGGCCCTGCGGTCACGGTGTGCCGTCCTGCCTCAGGTGGGGCTGGCTCTGGAAGGCCGGGGGACGGGGGACGTGCAGCAGGATATCGGAGTTCTGCACGCATCCGGGCCCCGCAAGGCGGGCCGCAAGCTGCCCCAGATCCAGGGCTGGGCAGGGCGCCGGGGGGGCGGGGGGGCCCCGGGAACGCGAAACCAGGGGTCCCAGAGCGGCCCCGCGCGCGGCGTCGGCCTGCAGGGGGAGCTCCCGCGCCTACCGCTGCACGCCCCTCATTTGCCGAGTCGGCATGAGGCAAGGCCCTTCCTGGCAGGGGCAACTCATGACTTTTCTTCTAATGGGGAGGCTTTGGCCGGAGGTCGCCCCGAGGGCAGGGCCCGGGCCACTATCACTGACCATGTCCTATCACTCCCGGGCCCTGCGACATTCCAGTTTGGGGGCCGGAAGCCCAGGAAGAGAAATGCAGGTCAGGACTTCCTGCTGCTGAGCTGTCTCCTTGCCTGTGGATGGAGACGTCCTCCTTGGGTGCTGGGATAAGCAAAGTCCAGAGGGAGAAGGGAGGGGACTGGCACATTCGCACGCACAGGAAGCTTCTGGATGTAGCTCCGGAGCCAGCACAGCAGATTTTCTTCTGTGTCCCACGTGTGGACCCGCAC
>NW_011889186.1:414614-429319 GCF_000151845.1 Pteropus vampyrus
GGACCTAGAGGATGGGTGTCCGGGGGGCGCAGGCCCGGGGTGCGGGGCGGGGGTGCTGACCTAGAGGGCGGGCGTCCGGGGGCGCAGGCCCAGGTTGCGGGACGAGGCGTCGGGGATGCAGGGTTGGGGGCTCAGACTAGGCGGGGGTGCGGGTCGGGGAGCGAGGTGGGGCGCTGGCAGTGGGTGCGGGCTGAGGGTGGCTGTGGCACCGCCGAGGGGGTTCGGATGAAGACGCCCCTCCCCAGCATGATGTCATCTCGAGCAATCTGCGTCTTTCTAGTAATGGAGCGTTTAACCCAGCGTTTTCCACAGCCGTCTGGGTTTTCACGTTGGGAGTGGGGATAGCGACGTCCGTGTCTTGTGGGGGAAGCAGCTCTGTGTCCCAGGTTCCCGCCAGCTCGTAAGCCTGTTTAAAATGACTCACTCCCCAGGGAATCCGGACAGGGGGCAGTGCGGGGTGCCATGGCTCTGGAGCAAGTGCTCTGCCTGCTGTTTCTGGTCAGGGACACGTGTGTCCCTTTAGAGTGGAAAAATCCACACCCAAAGGTGGAAGCGGCCAGGAGGTGGTGAGTGCAGCCGATCTTCAGTGAGTTCGGCTTTGGTGTGCAGAAACTCCTGATGGCTTTTAGAGACGGTCCCTTTTATTTAATTAAAAAATAAACACAAAGCCAATTTCCTGTCTGGTGTGTTGTATTTTTTTCCTTGCTATCCACCACATTTTTTTTTATCGCCTGAGGTTTAAAGAATGTTTGTACCCTCACCTCCTTAGACTGGGCGGAGGGCCCAGACTGGAAGGGTGAGACCCTCTGCCCGCTCCTCACTGCGCGGGAGGTCGGTGTGGAAACACCCTGCAGCGCTTCTCCCAGCGGGGCAGTGTGCTCATTTTCTCTCCCTTTGCTGCGTACGTGATTTCCAAGACAGCACTATTCCTCATCCTAACGCGTCTCGTAAAGCTAAGTGTGTGTGTGCGCTTCGTCAGGGGACCCCTTGGGCAAAGCTTAGCAGCCTTTAATTAGTTGTGACGTCTGTCCTTCTGTTTTGGAAAAAAGTTCTTCTGTTTTGGAAAAAAGTTGCGTTGGGCAGGGCGTTGAGATGAAAACCCGTTTTCTCGGACAGCTAATCACTCTCAGGCGCGCCGTGTGCAAGGTCGGCGTTGGACCAGGAGGTGCCTGCGCGTAGTGGGGACACGCGATGCTTGTCTGATTGTGGACCGGACTCTCCCCAGCCTCGTGCTGTTGACACGCAGGCCACTCATTTGCTGTGCGGAGCTGTCCTGCGGTTGGCAGCATCCCTGTCTCCACCCACTAGATGCCTCGGTTGTGACAGCCCAAAATGTTCCCAGTCCCGGTGGAGGTCCCTGCTGTGGACGGATAGGTCAGGCGCTGCCCCCCGAAAGAGCAAGGGCGAGGAGGGCGCCTGGTCCCTGGCGGGGCGGGCAGGCCTGTCCAACACGACCTTCCTCAGAGACGACCTCGCGGTGTGGTCGCCCCTGCATCAGTCACAGCACCGCGGTTCTTCAGAGCAGTGGCAACTTGAGGTGTGTGTTCCCCCCACAAGGTGGGCACTGTGTCTGCCGTGCTTGGCACTGTTCCCCTGCTCGCATGGCGTCTGACGAGTGGGCTAGAGAGTTCACCTGGGAGGTGGCTCTTGGGCCACTGCGTGTGAAGGGCGGGCAGAGAGCCGAGACTTGCCTGAAGCTGCAGGGTCACCATTCTCAACTGGCGTGGCTGGCAGTTTGGAAAGTGGACTTGCCAGAGCCGGTCCGAGCTGGACCCCGGGTGGTGGGCACAGGGTTCCCTGCTTGCCACTGGCCTGTGGCTCTGGCATGGTGTGCAGACTGCTCTTGTGAGGTTAATGGAAGCAGCCAGCCCCTGGAGAGGGCACTGAGCTGGCAGCCTGGGGCCACACTCCTGCGGCCTCTCACCAGCTCCATGAGCCCAAGTCTGTGGCCGCTGAATTTCAGTTTCCTTGGAGGAGATATCGGTAAAGTCCGTTTCATCTCTGAAACTGCAGTTCCCTTCTCCCGCTCCAAACCGGTTTCCTAAACGTTCCCGGTAAGAGCGCTAAGACCTGCCCTGCACCTGTTTGCACTTTATGTTCGTAGTCTGCTTCCAGCCGACTGGCTGGGGACATCACATCTCTTAGCACAGGCAGCAGTGAATATGTGAATATGCTCCAGCATTTGAAAAGGGGCCCACGTCTCAGCTTTTGTGGCCCGGGTAGCAAGCTAATTCAGTGCCTCATGAAATGAACTCGATCTTTGCTGATTGACTCCACCCAGGGCCACTGAATTCACCTAGTGTGAGTTCAGTGTGTGGGGTTAACGAATAGTTTCTCTCTCTTTTTCTTTTTTTAATTGGCATTAAGAATTCTAATTCTTTCCTTAGGTCCAGATTTTAAATAATTCTTTATTTTGAAACAAATATGGATTCATAGGAAGTTGCGAAGAAATGGACAGGGCGGGCCCAGCACCCCTCACCCCACCCTCCGAAGATGAACATCTCACATAACAGTACAGTTTCAACACCAGGAAACTGCCGCCGGTCCAGTCCCCAGGCACGCACACTTCGCCGGTGTCACCGCACCGATGCGTGCGTGTGTCGGTCCGTGTGCTTTCTCACGTGTAGCTGCGTATAACCCCACCTCCCTCAAGGTACAGAACTGGTCCTTCATCTTAGAATCCCCTCGGGCCACCCTATGTAGCCAGCCTCCCCACCTCGCCCCGACCAGTGAGGTACCCTGCACGGTGACATCACATGTGTTGTCCTGTTGACATGAGCTTTTTTTTTTCTCACTCAGCACAGTCCCCTCGAGGGCCATCCAGGCTACTGTGCTGATGGACATTACAGTCAGGCAGTAGCAAAGGAAACACAAGAACTGCCGAAATTGGGAAAATACTAGTTTGTTGCCACTTATCCGGTTCTTTCAGAACTTTCGTTTGCTCTCGCGCATGTGATAAGCTGGCGAAGAGTTGCATACAGGGGACTCTGGAACACCTGGGGGAGGTTAGTGGCATAGACCCTGCACAGTTGAAAATTCAAGTATAACTTTTGGCTCCCCCCAAAACTTAACTCCCGTCATCCTCGGTACCTGCGAGGGGTCGGTTCCAGGACCTTTGCGGGCACCAGAATCCGCGGGGCCCTGGTCCCTTACACAGCATGGTGTGGGAGAGTGCAGAAGTCTCCCTCCGCACCCACGGCCTCCCAGATGCAGATGTGAAACTTGCAGAGGAGGGCCGACCGCAGATGGACTGGAAAAAAAGCTGCGGGTAAGCGGACCCCAGCTGAGTTAGGGCCTGTCTTTCCCATGATCTCTGACGTGTCAGCACTAGAACGTCGTTGGAAATATAGAACACTGCCGAAGATGGCAGACGCAGGATTGGCAGGAGGATCATCCGGGCCGCAGTGAAAAGAGAGAGGCGATTGGTCTTTATTCTTGTGAGACCAGCCATATTGCCCGTGGGCAGGGGATTGCTGTTTACCCCTCCCTGCTGGCGTGGCGGCGGCCGCACAGCTGTGTGGAGAGACCCTGCCCTCCTCCTTGGAGCTGTTTTCCTTACCCCTGCAGGCGCTGCGGGAAGCCAGCGTGGGGTGAGATGTAATTAGCGATGGGAGGAAGGCGGGAAGGCGCAGCTCTGCAGCAGGTGCACTGGTAGAGGGTCGCATGACTTCGTGCTTTGCTCACGCGCCCTCACATAACTTGGTCTCGTCTCTGTTTGTTAACTTTGTTGGAATTTGGCACCCCTTCGCACTGTTTCAGCATGACTAAAGTTTAAAAAAATTTTATTTGTTCGTAAAATCCATGTCTTATGAGTCATAAATTGGACATGGAGAAACTGAACATAAAAATTTAAATTTCAGTTGAAACAAGTGTAAATATTAAACATACAGTTAGTACTTGATTTTCCTGCATAGTAATAAAGGTCAGAATCAGAGTGTGTCGTCTAGTTTTGAACTTTTAAAGTTTTTTCAAAATGTAATGTTCATTCGCGTCTTGACCGTACATTTGGAAAATGCTGACGTTTGGAGGAAGAGTGCTCTTCCTGCATATATTCTTTTGCACTCTCATGCATAATTTCTGTCCCATAGACACTGATTAAGGAAGCATGTGACGGGCGAGGGGAGGGACAGCCACCCTGTGGAGGAGGAAGGGAGCTTTTGGTCCAGGTTGAATTTTCCTGCCCAGGTTGGCCGTTGTGGCTTCTAGGAAGTATCTGTGTGTTCTTCCCCGTTGTTCCTCTGGCCCTTCTGAAGGGGGGACTCTTTTATGACAAGTCGACACGTCCTGGCGATAAGTGTATTCTCATGCCAGATACCTGGCATTACTTTTTCCTCTTAAAGTGATTTTCACTGTTGTTTTTTGGCAACAATATGTGCCAGGATTTTGTAGGCACAGAGTTATTGGAAAGGCTGTCTTCGCGGGATTAAACGGCATCTCGTTGGCTTTTAAGATGTTACGTAGAGTCAGAGCAGAGGGGCAGATGCGCGTGTGCCACGGGACGCGGCGTTCTGTGCTGGGAGCGGCCGTGCTGGAAGCCTCGGTGGGCGCGCTCTGATGTCCTCACAGTTTCACCTGCTCATTCTGCTGGCTCTGGGCGTGAGGCCGCTGTCCTCCCTTAGCTCAAATTTCAAAACTTACAAGGACCCGACAGCTAGGACCCGACGTCTTTGTCAGTAAGTCCATAGTAAACTCTTCTGGCCGCAGTGGGGCCCTATATCGCCCTGAGCGCTGTGTGGTGCCCCTGCCCACGTGGGTGTTCGCAGGGGCGCGCTCCCTGCCGAGGTGGGGGTCCGTGGACGACCGTTACACACTCTGCTTCCTCCTGAAGTCTGAGGAGGTGTGAATTCTGAGACAGCTTGGACCTCAGGGTGTATATGGGATGGCACTTGGGCTTGCGATGTGACATGCTGTGTGGCTTTTGGAGAAATGGCCCCCTCAGGAGCTTGCAGACAAATGAGACGCGGTCTCGCCCGTGACGTCCCCCTGATTGCGTGCCTCCAGGTACACAGTAGGGGCTACGAGGGCGTCAGGGCGGACCAGGGCCCTTGCCCTTGCCCTTGCCCTGAAGGTCTCTGGTTTGGGGATGGGCAGGTCCTGGAAGGAGGGCAGAGGGAATGAGGGAGGTGCACCAGGTGCTTGGACATCTGGAAAAGGCAGGTCCAGGTCAGGCGTTGAAGGGCTTCACGTGCCTTTGGCCTTGGTGAGCATTCCTGTTCCTTGGAGTTGTGTTTGGTCCACCCCGCCCCCAGCCAGCAGGGATGGAGGGGTGGTGCCCCTCGCGGGGTTTGGCCTGGCAGAGGCAGCACTGAGGTTTGGTGTTGAAACCACGGTGCGGGAGATCGGAAGTGGATGGCTTCGTCAGCTCGCGGAACAGTGTGCACTGGGTTAAAGGACTGTCTCCAGCTTCATGAAATACTCGGAAGGGTACTCCCAAGAGAACAGGCCACGTGATGTCTAAGACTTAGGTTACAAAACTATGTACTGATTCTAGCATTTGACTTCTTCAGAATCTTCTGGCTTCGATATGAAAGCTGACATGGTTGAAATGTCACAAAAGGCAGGATGTGCCACAGCACTGAGAAGCATTTCTGGGCAGAGAGGGTCAGGTGGGTGTCCCCGTAGGCAGGGGCCAAGGCTGAGAGAGACCATCTCTGTGCCCGGTGGGGAGATGGCCGCACGGGCTCGGCCCACATGGAGACGCAGCATGCCAGGAGGAAGTGGCCTGCTTTCAGAGAGTGCCCTGGAGGCTGAGCTTGGAAAAGGACCGAGAAGAGCCTGAGGACGATGCGATGTGCATGCCCCAGAGAGGTGCCACTGCCTAGGAGGTGCAGTCTACACTGGGGGACACCCTGGTCCCTGCCGCCTCCACTCATCACTCCTGCCAGTTCTTCGGCTTTGTCCTTCAGCACTGTTGGCCCACAGTCACGACGTAATGAGGGTGTGGGAAGTGGGGTCAGAGGGCTTCTGGGGAGCCTCCAGGGTGCGGGGCTGGTGCCAGGGGCTGGCGCTTGGAGTTTGTCTCCTGCGGCAGTGGGCGCCCAGAGTTAAAGAGGCCAGTGACATGCCCACATCTGCCCTGTGCCCCGGGGGAGAGGCCGAGCCCATTTTCCAGGCTAGGTTCTGGCCCCGCGGAGCTCCCTTAGCCTCCTGGGCCTTAGGAAACGGGAGTGGAGTGGCTGGATGTGTTTACTTAGGAGAAAATCTTCTGGCCAGCGGTTCGAGTTCTGTTCTGATTCGGTTCCCTTTCTCTCACCTTTGCACGTTGCGGCCCTGCCGAGCCATGCATCATGGCAGGGTTTGGGGGGCGATCCAGGAGTGGGGGCACCGTGCATCACACTGCAGAGAGACCTCAGTGTCAGTGGAACACACTCAAGGAGCTGTGGGTGGTTCCTAGTGTGAGAAGCGCCTAGTGGGTGGCAGGGATGTGGCAGGAGAAGGAATAAGCCGAAACCGGCCCCGGGAGCCCGCTCTGTAGGGCGTGGGCCACCGACAGACCGTGGGCAGGGGAGCGACATGGCGGTTTCGCAGAGCCGGCATCTTGAATGCAGAGGACGTCCGGCTTAGAGGCAGGGAGCCTGTTAGGGAAGAGGGGCTTGGTCTGCTCCAGCAGAGGTGGCAAGGGCCCGAATCAGGGCGGCGGGTGGAAAGGGAAGGGTGGGCTTTTGGGGTTTAGAAGTCAGGATTGACGGGCGTGAATGGTCAAGTACCCGCCATTCATAGTGGCTTTGAGTCTACAGCGGAAGTGCCATTTAGTCAGAATGTTGGTGCGAGAACCTCCATGTAGTCACCCCTTTATAAAAGCAGATGGTACAGATGGTCAGAATCAATTTTGTCAGAACTCTGGAAATTAACCAAAGGTTGAGTCAAGAAAAACTGCTGCACCTGTGACTGGACTCTCGTTCTCCTTCTCGTGCTCTGGTGGCCGGACAGACCAGTCTTGCCGCCATTGGAGGGACAGGGCAGCTTGGCCCCTCAGAGCCCTGCTCAGGGCGTCTGCTGTTGGAGCGGGATGGCAGCTCGCCACAAGATCTCCATTGGCAGAGCTTAGCATCACCTGACCTCACTCGGTGTGTTTGCGGAAAACGATTACTGACATTTGTTTAATATCACGGTTTGGGGCCCAAATCTTAAAAGGCAGATGTGGGGAATGGCATGCCATCCGGGGCTTTGGGAAGTTCTTGTGGGTTCCTGGGGGCCTGCAAGGCTGCACGTGTGCAGGACTGCCATGCGCACACGCCTAGGAGGGGTCCGGCAGGGGCTCCATCTCTCACCTCGGGCTCATCCTGGTCCCCACACAAGTGGGACGTGAAGGCGGGGGCTGAGCTGTCACAGTCTGAGTGTGGAGAGTGTGCCTTGCACACGTGGTTCCTGGCATTGTCTGGGGCATACTAGCTTTAGGCACTTAAGGAGAGACCTGACCCGCCGTGAACTGACCACCTGGCTAAACAAGAGGGAGTTACAGACTTTACAGAGCTGGTTCAGGAAAGTCACTGAACACACAGCAGCAACAGCGGTCCCTGGGCGGGGGGCTTCTGATGTCCAGAGCTGCCACATCATGTCATCTAAGTGCCCAGGTTTCCATAAGAAAATTTGGGATGCACAAAGAAACAGGAGAATGTGGTCTGTACACAGGAGAAAAAGGGGTCACTTGAAAGTGTCTTTGACAGAGTCCAGGTGTTAGACCTACTTGGGAAGGAGTTGGTTATCACAGATATGTTCCAAGAGCTAAAGGAAACCGTGTCTGAAGAATTAAAGGAAAATGTGAGAATGATGTCTCACCAAATAGAGAATATCAATTATGGAGTGGGAAATTGTTGAAAAAAAATCAGAAAAATTCTGGAGTTGAAAATATAGTAACTAAAATGAAAAATTTACCAAAGGTGCTCAGCAGAAGGTCTGAGCCAGTGGAGAAAGAATTGGTGAATTTGAGCATAAGTTCGTTAAGTGATTGAGATCTATACGAAGGTGCATCTAGATCCAGCCTGAGGAACAGAAGTAAAAAGAATGAAGAAAAATGAGCAGAGCCTCAGAGACAGCGACACCATTGAGCGCACTGGAGTCCCATGAGGAGAGGACGTAAACGCCCCAGATTTGATGCCACATTAATTCACCCGTCCGGGGTGACCGCCAGACAGCACAAACTCATGGAGAGCGGCACCCGGACCGCCACACAGAGTGCTGAAAGACAGTTTGCCTTTGAAGCAGCAAGAGGCAAACATTCACGGTCTTCAAGACAGCTTGAAGGTCAACAGCTGATTTCTCATTCAAAACCATGCAGACCAGTCTACTGATGCACCCAGAATGCTGGAGAGAGACTGTCAACCAAGAATTCTGTATCCAGCGAAACCATTCTTCAAAAAGGGAGAAACCAAGGTATTGCTAAATAAAGCAGCACGAGGGAGCGCGTGGCCAGCAGAGCCGCTCAGCAGGGCGTGCTGAAGGGAAGCCGGCGGACGGCAGAGGGAACGGAGCGCGACGGGAAAGGCGGACGGAGGTCGGGAGGGAAGACGGTGCAAGTTCACGTTCGTACGTTCGTGTCCCCTGTCTGATTTAAAAGACAAGGGCCCAAACAGTAATTTAAACTTAATACAGTTTAAAGAAAACTGTGCTAATGGGCTTGATACACGTGAAGATGTAATTCGTGTGACCGTCATAGCACAAACCGGGGGGCGGGCGGGCAGAGCTCTGCTGGAGCAAAGTCGATATTGAAATTAGGTTCGTATTGCCCCAAACTCCAACATTTTAACGTTAATCCCCAGGTAACTACTAACAAACTAACTAAAAAACATTGTAAAAGAAATGGGAATTGGTATCCTAAAAACATCTATTTAACGCAAAAGAAATCAGCGATGGAAGACTATGTGAACAAAGAGAACATCGCAAAATGGCAGATGTCAGTCCTACCTTATCGATAATCACCTTAAATGTAGACAGATTAAACACTTGAATTAAAAAGCAGAGATTGGCAGAATGGATTAAAAAAATAAGATCCAGCTATGTACTGTCATCAAGAGACACTACAGATTATAAGAGATAGGAGCCTGGAAGGAGAAACAATGGTGTGCTCTGCAACCAGTAACCAGAGGAGAATGAGAGTGGCTGTATTAATGTCAGACGAAATGGACTTGAAGACAAAAATTGTTTTCAGGGACATAGAAGAGCACTTTGTAATGATAAAGGGTCAATCCCTCGAGGAGATATATCAGTTATAAACACATCTAGACCCAGTAACAGAGCCCCACAATACATGGAGAGGGGAGAAATAGACAGTTCAGCACTGGTAGTTGACTTCATTACCCTGTTTTCAGAAATAGGTAGGACTAGACAGATCAGCCACGAATCGAAGACTCGGACGACACTCTAAAGCAGCTAGACGCAACAGACACCTGTAGACTGCTCCGCCCAGGGAGAGGAAGGGACACGCACTCTCCTTGAGTGCACACGGGACATTCTGCAGGCTAGATCCTATGTAAGGCCATGAAAAAGCCTCAATAAATTTAAAAGGGTTGAAAACATACAGAGTATATTCTCCAACCACAATGGAATGAAATTAGGAATCAGTAACAGGAGGAAATGGACAAATAGGTGGAAATAAAACACTCTCCTGTATAACTAATGGATCAAAGAAGAAAACCCGAGGGAGATTAAAAAATACTTTGAGATAAATGAAAATAAAAATACAACATACCAAAACTTGGGGGGTGGTCTGAAAGCAGTGCTTGGGGGAAATTTATAGCTGTAAATACTTACATTAAAGAGAAGATCTCAAATCACTAACCTGATGTTTTGTCTTAAGAACCAGAAAAAGAAGGACAAGCAAGACGCAAAGCAAGTGGAATAATAACAAAGATTAGATTAAAGGCTGGTTCTTCGAAAAGATTAACACAAATGACAAACCTCTGGCTAGACTGACCGAGAAAAAGAGAGGACCCAGAGCACGAAAATCAGGAAGGAAAGGAGGGACATTACTCCTGAATTTGCAGAAATAAAAGGGGTTATAATTGTATGATTGCGAGACAAAAATTAGCTGACTCAGGATGGAGAAATTCCTCGAAAGACACAAGTAACAAATTGACTCGAGAAGAAATAAAAAAATCTGAATAGACTTATAAGAAGAGGTTGAATTAGTAATTTAAAAATTTTCCATAAGAATAAACCCTGGCCCAGGTGGCTTCGCCTGTGAATTTTATCAAACAGAGAACCGGTGCTAATCCTTTACAAAAGCTGGAAAAATAGAAGAGTTGGGAATACTCGACAGCTCATTCTGTGAGGCCCTGAGAACAAGGTCAGACAAAGACATCACGAGAGAGAAGGCTGTAGGCCGCCGCCCACGGCGAACCGGCAGCCCAGCCAGGTCCTCAGCCAGGTCCTCAGCCAGGTCCTCAGCCAGGTCCTCAGCCAGGTCCTCAGCCGTAATGAGGTGACAGGGACAGCCTTGTTCTGTAATGGCAGGCATGTAGGCCGTAGGGGTAGGACTGCCACTGCAGAAGCAGATCTTTAAGTCTTGGGTCACTTGACTTTTGACAAGAGTGCCGAGAATTCGGTAGGGGGAAAAATAGTGTTTTCAACAGATAGCGCTGGGGTAACCGCATCACCCTCGTGGAAAAGGACGAGGATGGGCCCTGCTACACAGCGGAGCCGGAAATTAGCTCCAAAGCGTCACAGACCTAAGAACAAAAGCTGAAGCTCTGAAACGAGAAAACATACGACTGCATCCTTGTGACCTTGGAAACGCTTTCTTAGTTATGACAAAGTACAAGCGATTAAAAAAAAGGTAAATTGGATTTCATCAAAACGGAAAATTTTCCTGCTGCAAAATGCTATCAAGAAAGTGAAAAGACAACCCAAGAATGAGGAAATATTTGAAAATCATGTTTCTGATAAAGGGCTGTATCCAGAATATTAAAGTAAAAATGGACAAAGTATCTGAATGTGTTTCTCTATACACAGGTGTCCAGTAAGCACATTAGAAGCCATCAGGCAAATGCAGCTCAAAACGCAGTGAGACCACACCACTAGGGTGGCCACGATGAAAGTGAAGGGCAATGACAGGTGTCGGCAGATTCGTGGAGAAATGGGAACCCTTGTTCTTTTCCAGTGGTGATATAAAATGGTGCTGCCCTTGGGGGAACGTTTGTCTCTCTTCAAGACGTTTAAAACAGAGTTGCCATGTGACCAGTGATTCCACTCCTAGGTGTCCACCCAAGAGAAATGCAAACATGTACACATGAAAACTTGGACACGAGTGTTCAAGGCAGCATGACTCATAATAGCCCAGACTGGAAGCAACCCCCCCATCCGCCAATACGAGACAGCCAGATGTGATACAGACACATAACGCAGTACGATTCAACAGCAAAAAGGATTCACGCTGCCTTGAAAACATCCAAAGTGGAAGAAGCCAATCAGAACAGACTGCGTGAAGGTCCCATGTTATGAAATGTTTAGAAGAGGGGAATCTGTACGAGCGAGCAAGTAAAGGGGTTGGTGTTTCTTTTTGGGGAGATGAAAAATTTCTCAGATTGTGGTGACGGGTGCGCAAGTCTGAACATACCGGAAGCCAGCGCATCGTGTGCTTTAAACGAGTGAATCGTGTGAGAATCCATCTCGGTAAAGCTGGTAAAAGATGTACCAGTGAGTGTGCGTCAGTTGGATGTGGCTTTACTCCTGTGGTGCCGCCGTCTGGTCTTTGCGCCCTTTCGCTCTACCGGCCGTCGAGGCCCCTGCGCACAGCAGGGAGGTGTTGAAAATGTCCCCGAATGTCCCCGAATGTCCCCAGTGTGTGGCTGCGCCCACGGCGACTCGCTGTGGCCACACCGCTTGCTTCCCAGAGCGCAGGCTCTGCGCGCTGGGGAGACGTGGGGTGGCAGTCGTGTCCCGGCTGGGTTTCAGAGTCCACTCTGTGGGTGCCGTGCGGACCACCTTCACTATAATTTTAGCCATGATATCGCCCTTCAGAATCGGCTTTTTGGTCAGTTCTGGGCTTTTGGCTTGCTCGGTGAAATCATTTTATACAGACCGAAATTCTTTTCTTAGACCAAGTTTCCTCATAAGTTTCAAACTTGCTGCCGTGGAGCCGAGAGGCCCCTGCGCCTGCTCCCGAGGCGGGCTCTTCTGGACGCTCAGCTGTCAGCTGATCAGTCTGGTCAGCAAGGAGAAGAATCATTGACCAGCATGTCACTGGGGCAGAATGACCGGGGCTGCGATTTGCAATCCCAGAGCGTCTGTCAGGCCTGGGCCCGGGGCGCATTCTTCGCTGCTGACCGAGCACCGAGCTCCTTTGGGGCAGAGGTTGCGGGCTAGTTACTCATTAGCCAGCAGCGCCCCAGTCCGCTGTGGGGACTCCTGGTACAGTCTCGATGTCTTCAGTGGCCCTCAGACTGCCGCATTTGAGGTGGAGACATGTGGCGGAGGTCAGCTACACCGTGGTGAGGTGTCGCTGCCTCCGGTGACCCTTGCTGGCGCTGGACCCATCTGAGATGGGTTTCTGAAGTCAGCCTAGGGCAGTAAGCCTTTCCCTCCCCCAGAGCGAATTCTTCATCTAAAAAGATAAGATTTTTGCCAGACTTGCTCCCAGCAGTCTGGGGTGGGGAGAGACAGCCCGAGGCCTCAGGAAGCCCCAGAAGCGCCAGCCACCCGTGTGCGCTTGTGCTCAGTGCTAGTAGGGTGATGATTGACAGGCGCAGCGGGTTCGGCCCCTTAGCACTGTGGTCGGCCGCGGTGGTCTGCGCGTGGGTCGGCGGTCACCCCAGTCCTGCTGGCTTTTCCTTGACCTCCCCCCGGCCAGGCACGTTTGACCTGGCAGCACTTTGTGCCCACAGAAGTCTCCTGAGGCGCTCCCAGCCACCATGTAGGTGTGGCTGGCATCTGCTGGCTTGTGCTTCTGGTCTTCCTGCCACGGCGGATCCACCGTGAGGAGAAGGCATCGGTCATGGCCGCTTAGAGAAGCTGCTGGTTCCACCCAGACCTGAGCCCCGAGGCTTTAGCACCAGGCCCTCCACCAGCAGCGTCTGCACGGCCTCCCGAGTCCCCCCTCAGCACCCTGCTCACCCCGCCTGGCCTCCCTCATCTCTGCTGGTGGGCTGCCAGCCCTGTGGGGGACATGCCTATGCAGGGCGATTTAGGTGAGGGAAGCGGGTGGGGACAGTGACAGGAAGTGCCCGGGAGACTAGGGTTCACTGTGCACCTAGCCCTTTCGGAGGGGTAGGGTAAGGTGTTTCGCCAAGTGGGGGGAATGCTGCTGCAGGGGCGGCCGCAAGCCTGAGAGCTGGGGCCCCCCAAGGAACGGTGCTGAGCAGAGCCCGAACTGCAGGGCTTCGTACGCTCCACGCTGGGGACGCGGACGGCTCCCCGGCCCTCGGAAGGTCAGATGAGCCCGAGGATCCAGCCTGAGCGGGAGCATTGCTGCAGTCGGGGTGTCCGCTGCCTCGCAGGGCAGTGTGCCCTTACTTTTTTCCTTTTCTGTTGTGAATGAAAACACAGACAATCACACAAAACCCACGTTTAAAGATGATTGAGCTGTTATTAAAAGGCAAGCACCCTGGGGACTTCCGTCCAGGTGACCCTCCCAAGAGCCCTTCCACGCACACCCTCTGTCCTTCCAGACCTTCCAGGGTGCCGGCTTCCCGTGTCCTTACAGGCCCCTCACCCCAGGCTGTGTCCTGAGCGCCAGAGTAAGCATGTGGTGCTCTTCGATCTTTTAATCTGTACCCCTTTCTTTCTTTCTTTTTTTTTTTTTTTACGACGGTCTGTTCAGGATTCAGGACATTTCAGGGACGTTAAGTTGTCGAGGTCATGGGACTTTTCAGCATGTTCTTTGCTGTCTGCAGCTGGGTCCCGAGGCCCGCTCGCGTGTAGGTGGCTCCGTGGCCGGACTCGCGGTGGCGCCCCGGTCTGTCTGTTTCTGTGAGGCCAGCAGCCATCCCTGCCCCCGGCCTGGCTCCACGCATCGCTTTGGGGCTGCAGAATGGTGCTGTCCTCGCTCTAGTTTCTTCTCCACTGATGCGTGGGAATGCTTTCATGAGGAGCCCCTTCCCTTCCTGCGCTGTCCGCTTGCCCAGGGCTGGTGCGCGTGGCAGAGGAAGTGTAGCCGACAGGCTCTCGCCTTTATTTACCGCTTCAAGGTAGTAGCCTCCGAAGGTGACGAGGTAGGTGTTTTTTAAATGTCTTTGAACCCACAGATTTCAATGTTTTTGTGAATTTTGTCTGTTGCACTTTTAATCCTTTTCGAAGCTCAGGCTGACCCACCTTTGGCTAATGCCATCTCTTGCTTCGGCCGCTGCGTTTTGGGATGTGGCCCCGGGTGGTCTGTGGTCTTGGACTGTCTTCAGCAGGCAGGAAGCCCGGGCTCGTCTGTGCCGAGCCGGCAGTTTCTCCAGGACTCCTGGTTTCCTGTGGTGGGAACAGCAGTTCCTACTCCCGTGTGTCCTCCGGGGTTGGGGGTGGGGGTGCTGGCTCCAGGAACCCATACTGTCTGGAAGGGAGCTGCTATGCCCCGTGAGGTCGTGTGGACTCCCACTTAAGTTCAGAGTGACCAGCTTCCTGGAACCTGTTCCCTACCAGGGTCCCACGGGTGCTAGGGTGTGGGGGGGGGTGCTGTTACACGGTCTCCTAATCATGCATGACCTAGACCCTGTGTTGCACCCACAGCAGGCTCCGATGCCCCACTGCCCACTGCCGACTGCGGACAGCTGGCAGCAGTGGCG
>NW_011889186.1:432214-437329 GCF_000151845.1 Pteropus vampyrus
CCCGGGGGCCCTGGGCTCATCTGTCCCTTGTTCTCCGAGCCCTTCCACCTGGGCGAGGTGTGTGCCTGGTTCTCCGGGGCCCTCATGGCGGGCGCGATGGCCTGTGTCGCACTGCGTCCCCCACAGGCCTTACACAGGCTGCGCCCTCCCCCGTCCGGTGCGGAGGGGCCAGAGTCTGAGCGTGTCCCGTGTCCCGTGTGAGCGGCTTGCCCTTTTCCTAGATGCGCAAAGGGTTCCTTTTGTTTGAAGCCCAGTCGTTGTATTAGAACGCGTGTTGGTGTGTGTTATTTGGTGTTGACATTCCCGATTACGTTGAGAGGTTTTCTTCATGTGGTTTGAAGTCTTTCATGTGCGTCGTTCCATGGCAGGAAAGCTTTTCGGGGCGACACGTGGCCCGACTGCTGCGCCGCGGCCTCCTCCGCGACTCCCGCCCGTCACGGTCACACCTTTGCTTTTGATCTTCGTTACTTTCTCTCGAATCTTTTATCTTCTTTCCTCATTTCTTTTTTATTTAAGTAAATTTTTTTATCTTGCTTCTCTCCAGACTGCTATTATGTTATTTGTTCTTGTGTTCGTTTTAATTTATTCTTTTTTTCTAAAATGGTTTTTAAATTTCTAATTTACCCGATTTTTGTTACCTGGTACCTGAGTTTCTGGTGGATTTTTAAATGTCTTCTGTTTTTCTTTACGCCCTCTGGCTCCCCCAAAGTAGAAGGCTCCACCTCTGATCTGGGGGGGCTGTCCTTCCAAGGAAGTCTCGCTGCTTAGGGGTGTCGCTCTGCCCTGGTTTCCCTGTCCTTACCGTCTCTCTGGATGCAAGCCGACCTCAGCACCTTCCAGCTGCCTGTTTTCGCGTGATGGAGCATTTCTGAGCTGTGGGGCACGGTCCAGGGCTGCTGTCTGCTGCACCATGCTCCTTCCTCCTCTGTCTTCACTTGGTGGCCACTTCTGAGGCTTGGTCCCTGGCTCAGCCCGCCTGCCTCTGCAGACCCTCCCCGTCCCTGGCCACAGAGCTCCTCTCCTGTGCAGTGTGCAGAGTGGACTCCTGGCCCACAGTCTCTGCTTGGCGGGAGGCCGGGGGCCAGGCTGCTGCAGCCCCTGGCCCTTGCGCTTAGCTCGCCGAGGTCACCTGGGTCTGCTCGGGCTGTCTTGTCCTTCGGTGCGGCGATGCGCCATTCTTTGTGCCCTCTCTCATGCAGACATATCGACGTGAGGTCTTGTGCTTTCGGTGGCCTTTCTTTTGAGGGTACACCGCTCGGAGATGGCAGGTGACTCCCCCTTGGTTGCACAGGGAGCTCTGCAGAGGCCGCTCTCGGGCTCCAGTAGTGCGCCTGGGTCCAGAGCCCGCTGCTGTCATCGTGTGCTGTGCGCTCCGGGAGGGCCCTGCCTGCCCTGATTAAATACTGTTTCTTATAAATTTGGCCAATTAAAAAAAGCTTAGGAAGAGAAGCTGTAGCTTCTTGCCCTGGCCTGGTCCTGTTCCCCAGAGGGTGCTGTCACCTTTTGTTTTCGTCTGGTGTACCCCTTAACTCTGTTATGTGCCTAAGGTTCTGTGTCGTGCTCTGCCTTCTTGGGTGATAGCTGCAGAGCCCTTTCATGAAGGTGCATTTTCTTCCTTCGTCCCGCCGCCTCCCAGTGTTTCTGTTATTCCTGCTCTGGACCCGACCCCGTTGACCGCACAGCATAAGTTCCTGCTCTCGGGGTCTCTTTACCTTGGGCTTGGGCAGGTAGGTAGAGCGGAGCACAGACAGGTTATTGTATCCCTCGCAAGAAGCTCATGTGCACACACGGAGGCGTGTCCATACAAACACTGGCGTGCACACACACAGACACGCACATGCATCCACACAGGCACCCATGCATGCACAAACACAGACTCACACAAACAGGTGCATGGCGTGCACACAGACACAGGCACACACACAGGCATGCGTACACGTACACATTCGCGTGCCTTGCTGTGCACATTCAGTGCAGGCCGTGTGAAGCCACCTGCAGTCTTTTTGTGTGAGCAGCAGCAGGTTTCCAAAACGCTGTCTTTCATGGGCCATTTCAGTCAGGTCCAAAGAGCCTGTTTCAGCGAAAACACTACTTTTTAAGAAAAATTTAAGAAAAAGTTTGCCCTTGATTTGCCCCCCAGGAATCAGGCCCAGTGCTTGGCATGTGCCCCCGTGACTCCTCCAGGAGCTGGGTGGGCCCTGTGAGCTGCTCTCTTGGCAACGGGGGTGTAGGCACCCTGTCCCCTCGCAGCCTGCACCCCGCCTTGCCCAGAGCTGACTGTCGTGCTTGTTTTGTTAAAGCTCTGCAGCCCCCACCCTCACTCCCAGTGGAACCCAGCTCCACCAGGGCGGGAAGCGGTGTTCTAGCCCGCCCCACCCCGCAGGAGCCGCTGCCCACCTGTCCCGGCTGTTGCCTCTGCCCCCGTTGGTCCGCCTGGGGCTGGGCGGTTCCTTTACCTCAGCAGGTTTAAGCCCTGTTTGTGAGCAAGTTGGTAGGATAAGGTGACCGTGTGCTGGGTGCGTCTTGGACAGGGTGGCTGCCTGCTGGGCCGAGATGGGTCCCGGGAGAGTGCCTGGGGGCTGCGGCCACTGAAGCCTCCCTCCTGCTGGACCAACGGCCTGCCCGGGCAGGGTCTTTAGCAGCAAACTGGATTCCTGCTTCCAAGAGCGATGGAAAGCCACAGCCGGCCCACTGTAGCACGCATGTGAGCAGCGTCTCTGGCGTCTGTGGTTCTCATCTAGCTGGTGGCCCTGCGTATCACCTAGGCCACGGTTTCCGCACGAGCCAGGGGGGTACAGAACTGGATGTGGTCCCTGCCCTTCGCCTGTCGCCTGGGGCATCGCACACTCGCCGACGTTTGTCAGCGTCAGGCAAGCTTGCCGACAGATCCGGGGCGGAGCGAGAGCTTGGCTGTCACATATGTCACATATTCCCCATCCCTTTTGCATAATGGAGAATTCTCAAATCTCACTGAATATTATAAAAGTGGACCGACCAGAGCGTGTAGGCTGGTGAATTTCATAAGTAAGATTGGAAGCCTGCAGTAGGTAGACGTTTATACTTGAAAAAATCATCTGTGGCAGTGAAAGTCAACTTTTGGAGTAAACCGTTACCTAGTAGCGATTCATTGTGGAAACGTTCAGCAGGTATATGAGCGCTTCTCGTTCCAGGACTGGGGCAAAAAGGTGAATTCAAAACGTCACCAAAGGCCCCTCCATTCTGGGCAGCCTTTAGGGACTAGCCTGAGCTGGCTGGGGGCTGGGGGCTGGGGGCTGGCGGCTGGCGGCTGGGGGCTGGGGGCTGGGGGCTGGCGGCTGGGGGCTGGCGGCTGGCTTCTGCTGCTGCTGGGCTCCGCCCCTCGGCTCCTAAAGCAGCAGTCCCACCTTCACCTGTGCCGTGTGTGTGTGTGTGTGTGTGTCACTTTAAGTAAAAATGCACATGTGCTCTTTTTTTTTTAGGCAAAAGTAAAGAAGCAGAAATAAAGAGAATAAACAAGGAGCTGGCAAACATTAGGTCAAAATTCAAAGGTAAGTGTGTCACCTTTTTTATGAAATGTTCTGTTGTGAATTTCATATCGTTGGGACTTGATCTTTTACTATCATGTTTTCTACTTCAAACCGAAGTTAAGTTCTTAGCTGTTACTGTCGCGGCTCTGTTGGAATTAAAGGTGTTTAAAGTCAGGCCGTTGGTTATTCTTGAGTCATTTGACAGTTTGTGCAGGATTGATCAGGTAGTATGGCCCTTTCTGGGACTGGTGTTCTCTCAGAGCTGGAGGGACACTGGCCTAGAGAAGCGACCTCCATTCGTGGACTTGGCCCCCTGGGGCCCAGTAGCAGGGCGAGCAACAGGCCCCACATACAGGGCTCCAAGCTGGGTCACAGGCAAAGGCACGCTCTGCCCGAGGCGCTGATGGCGTGTCGAAAGTGTCAGAAGTGACCAGGTGTTTCTGGCTGTGTCGGCAGCTTGACCTGACCCCTCAGGTGGACCACGTCTCTGGGGGCTGGTTTGTGGGGGTGCACGCCTTCCCTGAGCACCCTCCTCTTGCAGATCTGTGAGAGTGGAGTTTCAGTGTTAGGACATACTTGTGGAAGACTGCTTAATCCTTTAAGCCTTCATTTTCCAGTTAATTCTTGTGGGTTTGAAACCTGGTCAGTCTCTGAGCAGACTTTGGAGAGTGGCTGAAATTGCCCAGGAGCAGTGAGTGGAGGGGAGGACTGGGACCAGCCCCGAGGGACCGTGGGGACAGGAAGACAGGATAGCTTGACAGTGGCTGCCCTGTGTTGCCAGGTGGCACGGACGCTGGTGGGGTTTGGGTGGCTACTGGTGGGCGTGCCCTGCGTACCCCAGGAGATGTGCTGCAGTGTGAGCTCTCAGCCAGGCCCGAGGACACTGTCCAGGGTCTGTGAAGCTCCTGAGGTCGCATGTGACACGCTTTGCTAATGCGTATATATGTTTTTAGGGAGGGGAATGTCTATAACTTTCATTGCTTTAAAAAAGTTTATTTTTTCTTAAGCCTAGTTTTTCAGAGCAGTTTTAGGTTCACAGCAAAATCGAGAGGAAAGTACAGAGAGTCCATGTGAGACTCGCCCCCCCACACCCCGGTCTCCCCATTGTCGACATCCCCACCAGACGACGCCTTTGTTACGGTCAGTGCTCCTGCACTGACGTGTCGCCATCACTGGCGTCCACAGCTTACGTCAGGGTTCATCTTGGTGTTGTATGTTTATGGGTTTGAACAAATGTGTGGTGACATGTATTCACCGTTTACAGCCCTAAAAATCCTCTGTTCACCCCTCCCTCCCTTAGCCCCTGACAACTACTGGTCATTTACTGTCCCCATAGTTCTGCCTCTTCCAGTACGTCACATACTTGGGATCGTGTGGTCTGTAGCCTTCTCAGATGGCTTCTCTCACTTAGTGACATGCACTTAAGGTTCCTCCGTGTCTCTTCGTGGCCTGAGGGCTCATTTCTCTTTGACCGAATAGTACCCTTGTCTGGAGGGACCACGGTTTGTTCATCCATCGCCTGCTGAAGGACATCTAGCGACGTCCCAGTTGGGGCAATTATGAGCAAAGCTGCTGTAACGCGTGTGCAGGTTTTTGTGTGGACATCAGG